>NW_003213971.1:119387-120916 GCF_000006405.1 Perkinsus marinus ATCC 50983
TACAAGTGCTGGATGTTCGTGTGAGACGGACAGTCATGGGGTCATCTGATCACTGTGCACTAGAACTCTGATTTCGTAACACAGCAACTTGTCGGCCCACCCGGCGTCTGCAAGGACGGAAATTAGCCTCACGTTCTATCGTTGATAGACGGGCTTTTAATGCGAAGGTCCGCGAAGAGGAAGCCCAGCATGAGTTCGAGATGGATATGATCCATACTTGTCCTCAGGATGGTGCCTACTCAGACGTAGTCCGTGCATTTCGAGCTTCCATGCGTAAGCTGGATGGGGTGAAATCTTGTCCTGGAAAGCCCTGGTTCTCTGCATCTCATGTCGGAGCTGCAGTTAGCGAGAAGAGACTGAAATGGAAGGCATTCCTATCTAGGAAGACGCCAGAAGCTTTCAAGTCATACCGCGAAGCTCGCAGTAACGTGGTTGCAGTAGTGAAAAAAAGCTAAAGCCGATTTTATAGAGCTGAAGTGCTCTCAGATTGAGAACGCGGAAGCTCAACACGCTGTTGGGGATGTCAAGCGCCTCATCAACGAGTTGAAATCTGGTCTAGGCTTCACACTGACCCACAGACGACATGATCTCCTCTCTCCGCAGGTCTTTGCAAGTCATTTTACGCAACTATTTGCTCCGAAAACTTGCACTCTACCTGCCCTTGAGCCAGTCGACCTTCCAATAGAGCGCACGGGAGGGGATGACATCACTTTGGATGAGGTGAAGGACTCTCTCTGCTCTATGGATAATGGTAAAGCTCCCGGAGCAAATGGGGTGCTCACATCAGCTTTGAAAGCCGGTGGTGAGCATTGTCTGAGGATCTTACACCGCTTGTGCAAAGAGTGGTGGAGTGAACCGGAGACTATTCCCAGAGCTTTAGGACATTCCATTATTATCCCTTTCTATAAGAAAGGTGATAGGAAGGTAGCAGGCAACTATAGGGGGATAAATCTGCTCGATCATATCGGCAAGGTTTATTCCGGAGTTTTGGGGCAGAGGCTCAAGCCTCTAGCAGAGAGTTTCGTTGGAGAGAAGCAGTTCGGATTTCTCCCAGCGAAGGGCACTCTAGATGCGGTTCACGTACTACGTCGATGTCAGGAAGTCTGCAACCGGAATGGTCGCAGATTGTCCGCTGTTTTTCTAGATTTGAAAGCAGCCTTCGATAAAGTACCTCGTCCTGCGATCTGGAGAGCTCTCAGGCTAGCCGGATGTGATGAGAAGCTCATTTCAGCTATCGAATCACTACACCGTAATACTGTTGCACAGGTTAAAACTCAGGAAGGTTTATCTGACCCTTTCCCAATAGATATGGGAACTAGACAGGGGTGCCGAATAGCGCCTCTTCTATTCATCATCTTCATGGGAAATGGGTGATCAGAGAAGCCAACCTGGATATCAGCTTGAGCATGCCTTGTGAGAGCGAGGGCAGTACGGGAATCCGTGGACCTCTCATGTCTCCTGTTCGCGGACGACATCGTTTTATTGGCGAATGATGATTCTATTCTTCAGCGTAACTTGGATAAGCTTTC
>NW_003213971.1:121016-128001 GCF_000006405.1 Perkinsus marinus ATCC 50983
TTGCATTGAGTGGGTCTTGTCACAAGACTCTTAGGCATCCACCTTGTGACCCACACAACACAAGAAGTTGATCAATTATGAGATCACGGGAGAACTCGCGACAGTGTAAAATTAGCCTTTCCCAAAAACTTTCGGGAAGGCCTGTGTTATATGAGCCAACCCAAAACTCTTGGAAGATCCTCCCCGGTCGGTACACAAACGGGATCAGGTCACAAGGGTCCAATAGGTACGATCGCCGTGGTAACTTCAGCTCGCACAGATGCTCTCCGTTGGTGAGTTAAGAAGAGCTTCGAGTGAGGAGGACTTTACTGAACAGAAGAGGTGCTGCACGACCCCTCTGTCGAATTCCCATCTCTATAGGAAATGGCTCAGACATGCCGCCTCGTGTTCGAGCTTGTGCTCTAGTGTTACGGTGGGGTGATTTGATAGCCGCAATCAGCTTCTCATCACAGTCGGCCGGTCCGAGAGTCATTTAAATAGCACGACGTGGTAAATTCGTTCAAAAGCTGCTTTCGAATCAAGTAAGACATCAGATAGCTCACGAATGGCTATAGACGATTACAGGCCTCTTATCTGTGCACCTCCTTGTGCGCACCTTCGTATCGACACTCAGCACCACCGTGGCGCTGACATCATCACGTTTCACGCATGCCCAAACTCCGGGAATGCGGAATCCATTATCAGTTTCCCTCTTGAATCCGTTTGAGAGAGTCCCTATGCAGTCACACTGATTGTGCCACACCAACCTCACGCTCCTTGATGATCGAGATAAGTGACTCTATTGGCAATAGACTATTGCCAACCCACAATCATCAACAGTCCATGACCCGATCAGGGTCCGAGGATCTTGGATTCGGTGTTCTCAGTTGGTATTCGTCCCCTCCCCCTAATCATAATGCTCCGTGATTTCGCAATCATGTACATGCTAGTCGCTGCACTGCGAGACTTCTCGACTACCGAGGCTGTGCCTGTGACGGTTGTTGTAACCTCTCTTGATGCACTCATGCCGCGGGATTACCTTGACTTGTTCACATCGGGTGTTAACCATGTTGTACTCGCCGAGAACTGGCTCTCAGCGGATGGATCCATTATATTCCCTCGCGCATGGATGACGGTGCCGCTCGCCAAGGAGATACACAACTATGCTGTTCAGCACAATGCCACCGTATCCATAGGCATCGTGCCGCAGCCCTTCATAAACAATAACAGTAGGAGTCTACAAGATTTTGTTTCGAACGTTCAAACTACTATCAACAGCTACCATGTGGACGGGCTTCTCTTTGAATTCTGGCTCAAGTCGTCTACACCAAGCGGAGATAAGTGGGAAGTGGTCAACAATTTGACTTCCCTCACTCGTAGCAAGTTGAACTCAAGTAGAGGGAACGCGGCTACGGCTTCAGTCATGTAGGGCACGAGGAATGAAGACCCTGGCTGTGACTGGCAATCACCTTCTTTTCAGGTTCAGTGGCGAGTCTCTATCATCAAGCCTTTGGGAAGACTTGAAAGTCTATCAGCCATGGAATTATACTGATAAATACTACAGCGTCCTGGATAGCAACTCAGTGGATTTCAAAACTCAAATTAGCATCGAATGGGCAAGCAACATCACCAATCGGTTCGCCAACTACTCTGCAAACATCTCTCACTTGTCGCTCACTGTAAGTCTGTTATACCTTAGTGATGTATAGTGTCGTGACTGGATAAGGCGTGTTCTCAGGTAATCCCGGAAGGCCGCTTGGATAATCTCACCGATGCCAAGCCTTATCGAGAGTTGATCGATGACGGTGCACCAGCATCAGGCGATGGATACTTCGACAACTTCTACTACAACTCACAGAAGCAAATCAAGGAAAAGGCCCAGCTTGTGAAGACTAAACGCCTTGCTGGCCTCAGCATACTTTTCCCCAACTTTGATCTTCCTGCTACCAATGCGTCCTCTCTGCTACATGCAGCCGTTCTTGGATAGTTCAGTAGCTTCCAGAGCCGGAAAGCGCTCTCATTCGGACTCTGTGGATGGCACATATTTTCAGTTGGAGGGAGATGAGTGCGTAACCGTCAGTAAGTGACGTACATTCAACGCAAACCGGCTGTCATCCCACAAACCTACATTATCTTTTGTGGTTCTTATCGTTCCGCTTTTTTTTCTTTGGTCATCGTACGATGAAAGTCCGGATTCTTCTATCTACTTCGTCGAATGAGTTTCAGTTATGAATGACAATCACAGGTTACCCGGCTCCCTTACTACCCGGCGTTGGGTGGTGGGCCGGAGGATGACACTGAACACGTGTGATCCTCGGCCAATGTGATGGGGCCAACCTTACACGTAACGCGAGGTGCCACACCACATCGCCAGGGTGAGCGAGAGGTTGAAAAAATGGACGACAAATAACTGAGGCGAAGGTGGGATGTAACCCAAAATCCTGGAAGAACTTTGAATCACTGCTAAATAGCGTTAGGTGATGTGTCGACACAACGTGTCTGTCCCTTCACACACTTCGGATACCGTCGCCGAGTAAACTGGCCCAACGAGTTGACCTCGAATAGTGGGCGATTTGGGTGACCAACAGACCGCGAGGCACATCTTCGCATTAGAGCAAACTCGAAGAGTGGGCCAAAAACGGGGGGATGCACCTCGAATCATCTGTTGAGCTCTGCGTAGCAGAAGTGGCGTTTACACGAGCCAAGCAGCAGAAGTATGGGCGACAAGCCACACAACCGAAAACTCAGCGCAATAGCTGAGTGGTGCGATAAGTCGCGCACTTTGAGCTAGTAAAACTATTGTGAATAATATTAAGACCAAATATTAATAGTGCTATACATTATTTTTTTGTCTCATGGAAGCCCCTACACCTCCCACTGCCAAGCTCATCAAGGATTTGCTAGGCGAGAACCCCATCTCCGAGGAGGACCTCACAACCTTGGTAACGCATCTTGACTCAGGATTCTTGAGAGAACCGCGCTTACCACAGTAGACTATCTGGCAAGAGCACCGTCGACTCTCATCGACGTTGTCATTAACAAGTATCCCAGCGAAACTGGCAAAGCTTTGGCTTGGTGTGTTGGCCCTATCGGAGGAAAGCTCCACCTGACATGATACCTCAGACCAGGTTCCTCACAAAGCTACAGAAGGATCCTTAATAAGGATTCCTTATATGTATGTCCGCATGAGCGAGCTGCACTCGGCCTTGGATCTTGATGACCCGACCATTACCACCAAAGAAAATCTGGAAACTGGTAAGTCAGTCCACCTGAGCGACGTAGATCATCAATCAAGCGTAACTTACCAGATGCCTTGACAACACAAACAATTTTGGTGCAAAATGTATCTTCGGCTATTTCTGGAAGTGTTGTCATGTGTCCGGGGAAGTTGGATCGAGATAGGTCGCTAGTAATAGTGGAAAGAGCGTAGAAAACCTCAAGATCTCGTTCCGTTGCGGTAAGTCACGTAAGGACTTCACGCTGAAGTGACGCGCTGCGGTCACGTCCAGTCGCGTGCACCCTCTGGGTTGTCGTAACATGCGGAACTGTAATCAGCACATTATGACGCTGTTATTCGCTAGCTGCAATCACCTTCTCATCGCAACCGGACAGCCAGCCAGCGCTCTAAATAGCAGGACGTGGAACTTCGTCGAAAGCGGCCTTCGAATCAAGAAAGACAGCAGATAGCTTCCGAGTCGCCAGTAGCGACCATCAGGTTGGGTTGTTGTTGTCCGACTGGCGGCCCTGCCTGTGCAGAGTAGACGGTATATGGCTGGCACGGCACCAGTGACGCAAAAAGCCTTAACCGTAACTAGCTGTTAGCGGTAACACCCGCACTGGTTGACTCAACAACATCTGGGATAGCCATAATAGGCAATGAGGCTTCTTATCTTATCCATTTCAGGCTGAAATTTCCAGCCTGAGGGCTGCGAGCCGTTTAATGCGACGAAGACTTCCCTTCGGGAAGCGCTTCGCTCCGCGAACCACTTCTGTGCTAAAATCGTTCCTTTTATGGAAAATTTGATCCAGTTGATTGAGCTTGTAACGCTCTCAAACCACTTCTGAACCAAATGAAATAGCGCTCGCCTTAGAACAAAAATTGCAAATAGTTTATCGAATAGCTCTCCGTCACGGTCGAAAACAGAGCAGAGCTCCTGACTCAAGGAAGTACTATTCCTGATGACATTATGGATATGTGGATGGCTATGCTCTGTGGGCAGGGTGGGGTTACAGCTGCTCGAGGCGTATTTGTGGGAACAACTCACTTCGGCTTCTCGCGGGTCCCTGATAGCATCCTGAAAGGCCGTGAGCTCTATCTCCAACCCGTTCTGGATCTGGCATGTGGGCACTATGCCGCATCTGCCGTTGTGGATGGTCAGGTGAATTTCATGGACAGTATGAATATGTCGGTCCCGTCTTCGGGTTTTTTTGTACGAACCCTACGCCAGCTGTATGGTTCAAAACGTGTACTTAATGCTTCGGTCCAACAGCAGAGTTACGGGAGTAATTTATGCGGAGTTCTTGTTATTGCTAGACTTACTGTGGTTGTTTTTAACCGCCAGCGGTTTCGTCTTTCGGTGTTTGATGAAGCTAGTATGAGATACCATTGGGCTGCATGCATTACTAGGAAAGAACTTAGCAGGTTTCCGGAAATCTTTCCCGCGCTAGCTAGCATGTTATTCTCACCTGAAGGGGAATTCAATACCTGAGTTTAAAGCTTTTGTGAGAGTTCTCAGAGTGTAGTTGTCAATTAAATATTCCACAAATATTTCCTTAATATCGGACGACGATGATAAGCGTTCATTGATCACCCAAGCTGGGTGGCCCAACTAGCTATGTCTTCACCCTTATCAGAACTCTTGCCGCTATGTATCATAACCACAGTTACTAGTGAACATAACGCCTAATCTATTGATGATTTCCGAAACCATACCTTTGACTACGTTACTTGACGTACGAAGTATGGGGAAATCCTCATTTCTAAAGAATAGGCCTCTTTTCTAAAGAAGTTTAGCGCACGCTCCCACCTGCATTTCGACTTAGCCTTGGATTGCAGCCTGGCCTTGGATAACAATTCGGGTTTCTGGTTTCCCGTCGGGTTTCGGGTGGGGTTTCGGGTTTCCCTTTCTCCGCTTTCACCTGCAGTTCTTTTTTTTTGGAATTTGCAGTTTAGATTCTCACTTGCGTTACGGTCATCACCTGGATATCAGCCTTTACTTTCCATTAATGGCGCGCGCTGATATTCTTTGGTTTTTATGCATCTCGCTTAGATTTGATGCAGTGCCCTACGAAGTATAACCACTAGCGGCTAGTAAACCTCAACACAGTGTACTAACTTAAGCTGTAGCCTAAGTCCCAGGCCAGTAAGAATCAGAAGCTTAACTTACTCCTGTCCTTAGTCTAACCTTTAAGAGCACTAGGCGAGTGCTCGAGCAAGGCCTCAGCACGCATGCAGAAATACGTGACGCCACCGGTGTCACGGCGCACAATACAATAACAGTAATAACAGAGTAATACAGTCAAGGATATACACCGGGAAACCGTATAATGGTTCATGAGTCTCCGTTCACTGCGCTGGAGCGCACAACGGCCCGTAATAATTACGACATAATTTAGGAGTCTACACTTGTAGACTACAAGGAATGAGGTTATAGGTTGAGACTTGTTAAATTGCGACATGTATACTCTTCGGTAGACGCAGGCCTGTCCTTTACTCTCCCTCGCGGTGAGGGCTTCACTCACAGTAGCGGAAGGCAGGTCGTTTTAAGACGTGTGAAAAAACCCAAGTCGTAAAATTTAACCCGTGCGAAAGCATCCCAAAAATTTAGTACAGAAGTGGAAGTAAAGTTTTACCCGGTGTCAAAAATTTCTTCATCGGAAAAAATAAAGTGAGTAAAAACGTGCAGAATTTGGTACAAGTTGTACCGTACAACAGTGGACATTTTACCCACTACAAAACTTAATCGTTTGCGTGCGAAAAAGTCCTGATCCGGTATAAATCGCTCACCTATCATCGTTTAGTACAAAAGTGGTTTAGTACAGAAGTGGAGACACGGAAAGATATGAATAACGCACATAGAAGATACTACTGGACAATAGGTTGGAATAGGTTAATTATTATTTAGATATCGACGATAACTGTAAGATACCGACCAAGGTTCATCTTTTGGCTCCCAAAATGTCCTCCCCCGACTCGCGGCCTTCACGTGGCGAACCGGATGAGCCGCTCGCTGTCTCTTCGACAGCTGATGCGGTGACCGACAGCAAGCGGAGAGGACGACGCCAGGGGACGCGATCACAAGACGCCCTGAGGAGGCGTCGGGCGGCAAGAGCTGCCAGGCGTCGACTCAAGCGCCAGCGTACCCGGGCACATCGCGATAGTTCTGAGAGGCGTAGGACACCCTCAGTTACTGCGAACTACAGTCCTCATAGTGGTGGATCCACCAGGTCGTACTTCCGTAGGGACGTAGACCCCAGTGTGATACGCATGTACACCTGGAACGTACGTTCTCTATTAGGATACGCCAACAGGTTGGCAGTCGTTGAGTCCTTAAAGGCGATCGGGAGTGATGTCCCAATAATCGCCCTACAGGAAACTCGACTACGAGAGGAAGTGCAAGGAGAATCGCTAGGGGACCACATCCTCTACAGCTCTCCTGCACTACGCGGAATCGGTGGAGTGGGTTTCCTAGTCCATCCCAATGTCAGGGTTCAGTCGTGGGTATCTGTTTCTAACAGAATAGCTCACATCACGCTGAACAGTGGCATAACCATTGTTGTGTGCTACGCTCCCACAGAGGTAGCGCCGCAGGGTCAAAAAGATGAGTTTTGGGATGCTGTCGAAGAAGTGGTGAGACTAGAACGTCCGGAAATTGTCTGCGGTGACTTCAACGCCAGGCTAGGTTCAGATCTCGCAAGGGATCCGATCCACGGCCTCGGCAAGGCTTATGCCTATGAGGAGACCAATGACAATGGATGGAGACTAGTCATGCTTGCTGCTGCCTCA
>NW_003213971.1:128101-130115 GCF_000006405.1 Perkinsus marinus ATCC 50983
ATCAGCTAACTCTTGTTGTTATCCGACTGGCGGCCCTGCCAGGCAGGGCCTGCCTGTGCGGAGTAGACGATATATGGCTGGCGCAGCACCAGTGACGCAAGCGCCTTAACCATAACTTATGTGCGTAATTGTGAAGGGAAGTTGAGATTTGGCTAGATGTTATGATTATTGTTCGTCGTAAGTCCAGATTCATTGTTATCAGTGTCATCCGTAGAGATTATTAGATTATTGAGTAAATGCAAGATTACAAGACTATTAATGTGACGTGACTTGGTCTGAAGAAGCCTAGTTGTGACGCGCTATGTATTACCTTCTTGTCCTGCGTAATGCTGAATCAGCATTGCTGATCGAGCAGGGGTTTTTCCCTAGTCTTTTCCCACTTGTTGGTCAACCGTTGTCACTCCGATATTACTACTGGACTACTAGATGAGTCCAGCTGATAATGTTGAGTTGCAAGACGGTGGACCGGTCGCCGCTGCTATAGGCAGCCTATAATAGGCTTCGTAACCCGCCCGGCAGCACAGCGTGCGCCGGGCGGCCTGGTGGCACCAGGCTGGTGCGTCACCCGGCACCCCGGGTTCACCCGGCGCCGCCCGGCGAAAATAGAGCGGCCCGCTTGCCGGCCTCGCGCTGCGACGATATAGTGAAGCGCACCTGTTGTTCACTGAATATTCTTCAGGCCGAATAATTCAGCTATCGATGCCCGGAATATACTATTAGGTTTCACGAAAGACAACCATGAGTTGTAGTGAATGCAATCTATGTTGTGCAACGTAGGAGCGAGCGAGTTTTTACGTGCACGCATGCTCTTTGTGCCTGCTCAGCCGGCCCGGCTGCATCGGTGCATCTTGCACCAACCAGTGAATCCTGAGTCGTGGCGTGTCGTTGTGTGCGTAAATTTTTCGTTTCAGGATGAATCTTTTCATATTGTTCATTCTCATGAGCTCGCAGACAGGGGGTTGGGCGAAAAAACGTAAGCGCAAAGACCTGCAAAAGAAGTATGATGCAGAGCTACCCACGCTCCAAGCAGAAGCTTGCCGCTTCTTCCGAGCTGCAGCGAGCAGCTTCAGTAGCAGTGGCAGTGGTGGTGGTGGTGGCAGTAGTGGTGGCATTGGTTATCGTACTGGCACCTTGGGCCACGGAGCACTGCATGACCTGCTCCGGGAGCAGGTCATTCTGGTGAAGCAATCATGGCCTCGCGACTTCAAATGGATGAGAAAGTTGATGGGGGCCTGCCAAAGGAGAACCACAAGGACGAGAAGAGTGACAACAATGAGGAAAGTGCAATGGCGAGGAAAGTTGGCCAAGAGGGCCATCGATCTCTTCCTTTCCGGGAAGTTCTACTGGATAAATATGGCTGGCTCCGTTATGACAAGACGACTCGCACAGCATACTGCATTGCTTGCGCTAAGTACGACCTTACTAATGCTTTGGATGTAGGTGTAACCGAGTTCCGGAGAGTCACCGGCAAGAGGGGCACTTTCGCTGCCCATAATAAGTCCGCTGAGCATTGTCAGGCTATGGAGAGAATGATGTCGGAGGAACGGCGGGGAACAGTTCTCCACCAAGTTGGTGGCACCAACTGAGTGCTCAGTCCTTGTCCGACGGGAAGCGAGGCCGACTGGCTCTACTGTGTATTCTCGACACTGTGAGGACATGCCTGAAACAAGACGTGCCTTTGTTCGGCCACGAGCACTCCGAGGGGAACGCTCAACAGTCCCTTTGTCTCCTAGCACGTCATAATGAAGACATCAAATGGTGGATGAGTAGGAAGCATAGAACCAAGCTTATCTCGGTGGATGTTCTGAGCGAAATGAGGACACTGGTGGGAACAGCCGTTATGCGCGCAATCTCTCAACAGTTACACGGTCGGAAGTTTTCATTCATCATCGACGAGACTGCGGACTGCAAAGGGCAGGAGCAGGTGGTGCTAGTGGTCAGAACCATAAGTCCGACAACGATGGTGGCCGAAGAGACTTTCTTGGGGTGGTACGCGACGGATAGCCAAGACTCG
>NW_003213971.1:130215-137606 GCF_000006405.1 Perkinsus marinus ATCC 50983
TTTTAGCGCAGAGGAGATTGCGATGGGCAGGGAGGATTCTCACTACAAAACCCGCTGATGGTCTTGTGGTGAGGTCTTGTAGGCTCAAGCTTATTAAAAGACGTGGTAGGCCACCTACGATGTGGCACACTAGTCTCAAAGCTGACGCCAACCTGCTCAGGCCTTGTAAGTCACTCGTTGAAGCACTTGTGGTGGCTAAGGAGTTGTTTAAAGCTCCTATCCCTACTGTGCCGAGAGCGCCAAAGATATTTACTTGTTCACGTTGTGAGCGCTGTGGCAAGAAATATTTTCGGGCTAGCAATCTTGCTAAACACATGGAGAAGTGCGACGCGCAGCCTCCATCCTCTGTGAGAGGTGGCTAGTAGGGGCTTGTTCCATCAGACGTTCTGCCTTTTGGGCCCAGCCTCTGGGGGTTTTTAGTGGGTATGGTCGTGCGAGTCCCACAGTATCCTTCTGAGGGCCACACCTCCTAAGGTTCTCCGTAACAGGATTTTCCCCCCACAGGCTGGTAAATGCGTCAAAAAAAAAAAAAAACACTCCTCTTGAGCTGAGCTGAGTAGAGCAAACATATATTCCTACTCCAATACTTACTATCAACAACCATGAAATTGGAAGATAATTTTTGGCTATTATCATGAAGTTCATGACATGAACCTAAGGAGATGCAGTACTGTTTAGTGTTGACTCATGACTACTAGAGCCAAGGACCTCTTCGACATTTCCTTAGAAATCTGCACTTTTCCTTAGACGCGTCCTTTCTTAGCACTCTTCATTAGGAATCTGCTTGTGCTGTCCCATCGTGGCAGCGCGACAAAGATCTCGCTCGCCTCATATTCTATTGTTGAACTATAATATTATTATTCTCGCTCGGATGCATCTATCTAACGGTTTTGGATACGAGAAACGGTTTGATCCGTCTCTGGTTTTCTTTTTGCTAGTTAAGTGAAACTAGTTGGTAATTGTTAGACTGGACTGAGTCCAGTGACTGATTGTGTGATCTGCTACCTCATCATAACTCTAGTTCAACTCTAGTTCTGTCCTCACTAGTATCGCATCGTAATCTCTGTTGCCTCACTTGATCGTGTTACAAGCTACACGGGATGTTGCTTAGATCTGGAATGAAATTGTCTAACCGTGATCGCTGTGCATTTTCTCATGATTCAACAGGTTTAACTCCCTCTACACCTCCGTCTAACGACGCGACTGAACCACCAAGAAACACATCTACTTCGAGACCACTACTGATTTCTTCTAGTTCTGCTCTAAGTCGTCCCGTACATGCTACAAAACGGGCGAGCGAGAATCTTTCCGTAGTTTTTTGAACATTTCTTTGGACAAATGCATTTTGCCACTACATCCCCCCTCCCGGAGAGACGGCAAGCATATAGTGAAGACAAAATATTTAAGAAACAGAGGCAGAACGACCCGCTGTCTTTTACATCTTTTTACAGGATGAGAATAAGGAACGTGCAAAGAATTACAATGGTCTCTATTTAGAGTTAACTTACCACTAACAATAAAAGATTCAATCTGTCTAAAACCCTCCGACTTCGCTACATCATCAACACGAAGCCGTTTCCAATAAATACAAGGAACATCTTTAAATAACAATTGATCCATCCACTCACAGAGTTGAATGCAAATATCAACAGCAAAGTAATGATCACCAGTGTTAGTCTCATGAGTGGTAATACGATATCATTCATTCTGTTATACAATATGAGCGATGGGATCATCAGAAACAGCGAACGTAAGTCTATCTGGTATAAGTATAATGGTATCGCATCAAACTCTATAGAACCTTTACATTTTGCATTTGCACCAGTATATCATCCCCATCATCATCATTAATATCATTGTCATTAATATCATTGTCATTAATGGTAGAAACGAAAAGAACAGTATAACTCTGAGAGTTAACTCTCATCCATTGTGGCCATCACGTCCTCGTCACGAACCAGCTCATCATCAGGAAGTAGAAATGGCTCATAATCAATCTCATAAGTAGCTTGCAAAGTTCACTATTCAGTGAACTTCGACGAGGCTGGCCTGAGGCGACATGAAGAATGGACCATTCTCATTTTCATGAATCCAGGCGACTCGCCGAGATACATCAGGCCGTCTTCGAAGTTGTGCTTTACACTAACCCAAAAGCCATCATCGGCGTCACACCATTCAACAACAGAAAGGTTCTCCGATGATTTCATTATCTCAGAACCCAAGAGCTTGACACTCTGCAAATAGTCATACCAGCCTAAGACCTGTGCATACGTAATCTTCCTCTCAATCAGCAGCTCTTCACATTTAGTCTGTAACTCACTATCTGCAATAATATTGCAGCAATATGTCGTAAAAGTCGCACGTTCTCTACAGCAATACCAAAGGCTTGGGCAATCTGCAAACCAACAGGGCTTGAGAGAGTTGTAGTCGGGTTCTCCAACATGTTAAGCATTTGAGAACTCAGGGCAATGGTTAATGAAATCTAGAGATTCTACCTGCAATCGCACTCATGAAGTCATCAACCAGCTTCGAGCTAAGGAGTTAACAATTATGTTGATCGATAATAGCGATTCTGGTAAGGTACCTCTTTCCCCATAATATGGGAATATATTATATCGGTTCATACTGATCTCTCCTGTTCGTCAATCGCGGGCTGGCCTTCTATCGTGAACTCTCTACGACTCCCTCAACACTCAAAGTCGAGATATTGGTCATCGGAACTGCTACCGCCAAAGTCGGGCATTAACTTGAGGAAAAAAACTGTCCCCATGAAACGGTTGAGCATGGGAGGGGCCAGTTGTGAGAGATCCCACTATGTCAGCGACCACGAAATCTTCGGTTCACGGTTTACATAGGAAGACTAGAGGAGGCATACTTCCCGCTATCGTCTTTGAGGAGGAACACTTAGTAAGTGTCACTTACAGTTGCATGGAGTGTAGCGAAGTCATTCTCGCAATGCGCACGCGGCGTGCCGCCATGAAGTCCCAGTGGTCAAGATCCCATCAACCGTTATGAATGGGCCTGTTTCATAAGGAGAAATTGCGCCTTGAGCTCGAGTAACTCCTCAAGTATACCTTAACTTAAGGTCCTTAAGTAACTCCGTAACTTGCTCCTAAACTTGAGGCGCCTCAAATTAAATATACTTGTGAAACAGGCGGCCTGTTACAGGCCCAATGTACGCTCGTGAGTCATGGAAGTTTTCTTGGGGAATTGGTGAGGTGGCCTCCATCATAACCCCGCAACAAGGTTTTCCCCGTCAAATACATCAGTGAATCATATAAGCCACTCGCGGAGAAAGTAGGCTGATACATGGATCAATAACGATTCAGTAAGGAGAATTGATCGATTCACGTGTGCAAGCCAGCTTGGACGCAACCTTGTGCGTCACTTTAGGGAACCAGTCACAGCACCTGACGATGTGGTCACCCTTCCCAGATTGCTCAGCGAGAAGAAATGCAAAGGAGATAGAAATAGTCGGTGATAATACCAGATAAATCGTATAATCTATGACTGTAATGACTCATTACAAATGAAAGCATGATACATAGAGGGAGCAAGTGAAGGCAATGATGTACACGTGAGTCACAATTCGTCACATGATGCGGCGAGGCTAGAAAGTAGGAAATCTAAGGTCCGAACACTTAGGGTCGTAGATCAGGAGAGAATCCATAAAGAATAAGTATCGAGAACTCACGCTGATCGCTCATCAGTGGAGCGATTGGTCACTTAGTCGTATTTTTGCCCATGTGGGAGGGAAAGCAGAACGCCATTGCATTGAGTGGGTCTTGTCACAAGACTCTTGTGCATCCACCTTGTGACCCACACAACACAAGAAGTTGATCAATTATGAGATCACGGGAGAACTCGCGACAGTGTAAAATTAGCCTTTCCCAAAAACTTTCGGGAAGGCCTGTGTTATATGAGCCAACCCAAAACTCTTGGAAGATCCTCCCCGGTCGGTACACAAACGGGATCAGGTCACAAGGGTCCAATAGGTACGATCGCCGTGGTAACTTCAACTCGCACAGATGCTCTCCGTTGGTGAGTTAAGAAGAGCTTCGAGTGAGAAGGACTTTACTGAACAGAAGAGGTGCTGCACGACCCCTCTGTCGAATTCCCATCTCTATAGGAAATGGCTCAGACATGCCGCCTCGTGTTCGAGCTTGTGCTCTAGTCACTAGAGCCTAGTCTAGTGTTACGGTGAGGTGATTCGATAGCCGCAATCAGCTTCTCATCACAACCGGCCGGTCCGAGAGTCCTTCAAATAGCACGACGTGGTAAATTCGTCGAAAGCTGCTTTCGAATCAAGTAAGACATCAGATAGCTCACGAATGGCTATAGACGATTACAGGCCTCTTATCTGTGCACCTTCTCGTGCGCACCTTTGTACCGACACTCAGCACCACCGTTGCGCTGACATCGTCACGTTTCACGCATGCCCAAACTCCGGGCATGCGGAATCCATTATCAGTTTCCCTCTTGAATCCGTTTGAGAGAGTCCCTATTCAGTCACACTGATTATGCCACACCAACCTCACGCTCCTTGATGATCGAGATAAGTGACTCTATTGGCAATAGACTATTGCCAACCCACAATCATCAACAGTCCATGACCCGATCAGGGTCCGAGGATCTTGGATTCGGTGTCCTCAGTTGGTATTCGTCCCCTCCCCCTGATCATAATGCTTCGTGATTTCGCAATCATGTACATGCTAGTCGCTGCACTGCGAGACTTCTCGACTACCGAGGCTGTGCCTGTGACGGTTGTTGTAACCTCTCTTGATGCACTCATGCCGCGGGATTACCTTGACTTGTTCACATCGGGTGTTAACCATGTTGTACTCGCCGAGAACTGGCTCTCAGCGGATGGATCCATTATATTCCCTGGCGCATGGATGACGGTGCCGCTCGCCAAGGAGATACACAACTATGCTGTTCAACACAATGCCACCGTATCCATAGGCATCGTGCCGCAGCCCTTCATAAACAATAACAGTAGGAGTCTACAAGATTTTGTTTCGAACGTTCAAACTACTATCAACAACTACTATGTGGACGGGCTTCTCTTTGAATTCTGGCTCAAGTCGTTCACACCAAGCGGAGATGAGTGGGAAGTGGTCAACAATTTGACTTCCCTCACTCGTAGCAAGTTGAACTCAAGTAGAGGGAACGCGGCTACGGCTTCAGTCATGTAGGGCACGAGGAATGAAGACCCTGTCTGTGACTGGCAATCACCCTCGTTTCAGGTTCAGTGGCGAATCTCTATCATCAAGCCTTTGGGAAGACTTGAAAGTCTATCAGCCATGGAATTATACTGATAAATACTACAGCGTCCTGGATAGCAACTCAGTGGATTTCAAAACTCAAATTAGCATCGAATGGGCAAGCAACATCACCAATCGGTTCGCCAACTACTCTGCAAACATCTCTCACTTGTCGCTCACTGTAAGTCTGTTATACCTCAGTGATGTATAGTGTCGTGACTGGATAAGGCGTGTTCTCAGATAATCCCGGAAGGCCGCTTGGATAATCTCACCGATGCCAAGCCTTATCGAGAGTTGTTCGATGACGGTGCTCCAGCATCAGGGGATGGATACTTCGACAACTTCTACTACAACTCACAGAAGCAAATCAAGGAGAAGGCCCAGCTTGTGAAGACGAAACGCCTTGGTGGCCTCAGCATACTTTTCCCCAACTTTGATCTTCCTGCTACCAATGCGTCCTCTCTGCTACATGCAGCCGTTCTTGGATAGCTCAGTTACTGAGCCTCAGTATCTTCCAGAGCCGGAAAGCGCTCTCATTTGGACTCTGTGGATGGCACATATTTTCACTTGGAGGAGATGAGTGCGTAACCGTCAGTAAGTGAGGTATATTCAACGCAAACCGGCTGTCATCCCACAAACCTACATCATCTGTTGTGGTTCTTATCGTCTCGATTTTTTTGCTTTGGTCATCGTACGATGAAAGTCCGGATTCTTCTATCTATTTCGTCGAATGAGTTCAGTTATGAATGAAAATCACAGGCTACCCGGCTCCCTTCCTACCCAGCGTTGGGTGGTGGGCCGGAGGATGAGTCATCCTGGATGACACTGAACACGTGTGATCCTCGGCCAATCTGATGGGGCCAGCCTCACACGTAACGCGAGGTGCCACACCACATCGCCAGGATGGGCGGGAAAAAATTGACGACAAATAGCTGAGGCGAAGGTGGGATATAACCCAAAATCCTGGAAGAACTTTGAATCACTGCTAAATAGCGCTAGGTGATGTGTCGACACAACGTGTCTGTCCCTTCACACACGCCGGATACCGTCGCCGAGTAAACTGGCCCAACGAGTTGACCTCGAATAGTGGGCGATTTGTATGACCAACAGACCGCGAGGCACATCTTCACACTAGAGCAAATTTGAGGGCCAAAAAGTGGGGGATACACCTCGAATCATCTTCGGGAAAGAATATTCCTTGTTGAAGGACGAATTTTTGAGAACTCGACGGAACTCATGAAGCCCTCAAAGAACAGATGTGCTGTTCGGAACAGCCTGTTCCGAATATTGACACCGAGCCTGTGAATCACACTCGGTGAACACTTTCAATCCTCAGTGAGGATTCCTCACAGTATCAGGTGTTGGAAGTCGCGTCACAGGCAATATTGCGAAAAAGCTCCGCGGCCCACAGGTGAGTCACTTGAATTAACTCTTTTCGTAAAAGTTCTGCGAGACGCAGGATCTTGCTATTGGAAGGTTCTGGCCGGGCATGTACTGTAAGGTGACCGAATTTGATCAGACATACATATCCGAGATGTCACATCGGAGATGAATCACAGGCGTCATGGGCCGTCGAGTCTTAGTTGTTGTCAACAACCAAGGCTCGACAACTACTTGCTCTCCCACGTGATGCCTTAAGGATGCTCGAACTCGGAATGTTCATGGATTCACCTGCTGTGGGAACCTTCACAGTGAAGGTTCCCACAGTATGAGTGAAGGCTTCACTCATATTGTTAGCCTCTTGAGCGATAGCCATGACACAGTTGTTAACTCTATGATATTAGAGGAAAAATCATAACATGATGTTTCCGAGCAGCAAACATTACGGCTCGCGTGTATCGAAGGTATAACACCTATTTCAGAAAATTGGTTTATTGGAATTTGCTCCCAATTTCGGGACGTTCTCCGCGAGGAATAGTGTGGTAAGATTGCTTGGAGCTCCTTGGCAAGGAGTCCTTGTGCCCACCAGCTGAGAATCTTGGCCAGAATCCATAGAATAGGATAGTCGAGAATCCTTGCGCGTCACTCATCCATGGCTCGATTTTTCACTAATTCGCATTCCTGCCCGAGAGGAAGAAAAGCGGAACGTCTTTGGATCGAGTGAATCTCATGCATCTACCTCATGGT
>NW_003213971.1:137706-150094 GCF_000006405.1 Perkinsus marinus ATCC 50983
GCACCAACTGAGTGCTCAGTCCTGTCCGACGGGAGCGAGCCGACTGCTCTACTGTGTATCTCGACACTGTGAGGACATGCTGAAACAAGACGTGCTTTGTCGGCCACGAGCACTCCGAGGGGAACGCTCAACAGTCCCTTTGTCTCCTAGCACGTCATAATGAAGACATCAAATGGTGGATGAGTAGGAAGCATAGAACCAAGCTTATCTCGGTGGATGTTCTGAGCGAAATGAGGACACTGGTGGGAACAGCCGTTATGCGCGCAATCTCTCAACAGTTACACGGTCGGAAGTTTTCATTCATCATCGACGAGACTGCGGACTGCAAAGGGCAGGAGCAGGTGGTGCTAGTGGTCAGAACCATAAGTCCGACAACGATGGTGGCCGAAGAGACTTTCTTGGGGTGGTACGCGACGGATAGCCAAGACTCGGAGGCCCTCACCAATCTCGCTAGGGATAGTCTTCTGAAGTCAGTATTCCGGGAAAATCACTCAATTACCATATTAGTCGTTTCAGGTACAACTTATCCATCATTGACTGCATTGGCATAACCACCGATGGTGCGATGAATATGCGCGGTAAGCACAGAGGAGTGAAGGCCAGATTCAAAAACTTGAGTCAGTCAATCCTACATGTATACTGCGCCGGCCACGCTCTGAATTTGGTGAGCCGCCAGTCCACCGAGAACGTGGAAGCCTGCTTGTCAAGCCTCGAGTTCGCTAGTGGTATCGCTCGGTACATTAAGGGCTCTCAGAAGCGCCAACAGGAATGGAAATCATTCTGTGCCGATATAGACCAAGGTTACCTTGGTGGAGGTACCCTGTCTGATGATGAGACCGATTCTGATAATGGCGAGCCCAATATGACCCCTAAGAGAGTTTCTCTCAAGCTTCTCTCTGAAACACGATGGCTTATGAATGGTCGCCGACCACTGGTCGGGCAGCCCGACTCGGGCTATCAAGGCATTTCTGATCAGCTACGAAGCCCTATTAGATTTCTTTGCGGGTCGAGCGGATGCAGCTCAGTCTTCTGAAAATAGCGAGGATAGGGCGAAGGCCAGAGAGTATGTTAACAGGATGGATGATTTTCGTACGTATTATGCTCTCAGAGTCATGGATGATGCGTATGATGTCATACTCCCTATCCATGCTGGCCTCCAATCGCCTGAGCTGTCAGTGTGTGCAGCTATAGCTATGATCGAGGGACTACAGAAGAACCTCTTAGGGTATGCCCAGGACTGGTCGAGGCTCAAAGGGTTCTACGAGATGGTTAAAGACGACTCTTTGAAAATGAATATAGAGGGTCCACGATTAGAACGCGCTGCACGGAAGGGCTTTCGCCCAAGCCGAGCCGGGCTGTCGGGTGAGCAGAAGGAGGATCTTTCGTTGGTGCAACATGTCGGCCCGACATTGTCGGGAGAATCCACCGCGCCTTGTTGAAGGAGGTTCGCGACTTGATCAAGTCCAAATATGATCTGAAAGACCTGAAAATGGTGACGGCGATAGAAGATAGCTTGCTGACGATGAATACTGTACCCGACAAACTAAAACGGTTGTACACTACCATGATGGTAGTGTACAGCTCGCAGAATAGTATTCTGCGAGTCATTGCGGAAATGGCGCCACGGAAATTGACGCCTCAGAAATGTTCCCGTTCAGACTGGGAGGCCTTCGATAATGAGCGGCGCGTTATAAGAGCCTCTTTACTTATGGGGAAAGTTCCAGGAGACGATCGCATTGCTATGGAAGATGTGATTGACTGCCTTAATCGTGACACTCTCAAGTTGTAATCGCAGTATCGACTCGATACTATCGAGACCTTACGACTCGCCTCCTTGTTTTGCCAGCGACGAGCTGCGGTGCAGAAAGATGCTTCTCTGGGCTCGTACGCATAAAAAGCAAGTTGCGTACTTGTATGCAACAGAATTCGTATGATATATGTTCGTTGAATTGGTCTTTTGCGGGTGAGTTAGATTTGGATCGCCTTGCAGATGAGTTCGTGCTTTCCCGAAATGGTCGATCGGGCATATGCCTGACCAGTCTGGCCATGTGATTCACGACGTGAATTTCACGTGACGTGACCCCTAATGCACATCAATTATCTATTGTTAGCGATCTTAAGACAGAGTTAACAGTTCTTTTCTATGTTCTCATGGCACAAAGTTTGTAGAAGCTCGGCTTTAATAGATTTTTCTTCGCTAATGTGTTGCGCTACAAAGTGCAGTAATAAACTATGACTCACAACTCTGACCAATGCCATTGGTCCAATGGTCAGGGTCACTGACCCAGTGACCATTTTCGGGTGTGACTCGTCAGTGACGAGTCGCCACCCTCGGCGGCCCACGCCCTCAGCAATACGGCCCGGGGACGGAAGCGCCGGGTGAAATTCCCCGGGTCCCAATAAATCACGAAGCCTATGGCCGCTGCTCGTACGTACGGCCCAGTCGAAGAGTCGCGATAGTAATACACGTGACGCTTACGTGCTGTGTATGCGTCGAACGAGCGATTGCATTCAGAGTCTTCCGTGGGATTGCTTTGATAGCTGTTGGTACTCCTGCCAGCCTTGTCGACCGCAAGTCATGTTTGATATCCGTATCTGCCTTCGTGATTGAGTTGTCAGAGTCACTAACATAGACTGGCTATAGTATGGATTGACGACCCTGTCAGAACCTCAAGTAGATGCGTCACTCACTTATGCTTAGTGTCACATTACACGCATGCCCCAACTCGGGTGTGACGCGCAGGTTCGCGACTCTATTGTCATCCCACAGTCACCAGCACTTCACGGCCCGATCAGGCTCCGAGCCTCGGAGCCCGAGGATCATTGATTCGTCGTCTTCAGTTGGTATCCATCCCTGCTGCCCAATCATGATGCTTCGTCATTCCGCGATGGTGCGCATCCTATTCGCTACACTTATCAATTGTCCGATTATCGAGGCTGTGCCTGTGACGGTTGCTGTTAGCTATCTTGATAACTTGATGCCGCTGGATTACCTTGACTTGTTTAAAGCGGGTGCTAAGCATCTTGTACTCGCCGAGAACTGGCTTGGACAGGATGGTTCCATTATATTCCCTAGAAAGTGGGTAACGGTGCCGCTGGCCAACGCGATACACAAATTTGCTGTTCAATACAATGCCACTGTATCCATAGGCTTCGTGCCGGCGCCCTTTATAGGCAACAGCAGTAGGAGTCTACAAGATTTTGTTTCGAAGGCTCAAACTACTATCAACGACTACCATGCGGACGGACTTCTCTTCGAATTATGGGTCAATTCGTTTGAACCAACCGGAAAAGACTGGGAAGTGGTCAACAATTTGACTTCCCTGACTCGTAGCAAGTTGAAATCGAGTAAAGGAAACCCGGCTACGGCTTCAGTCATGTAGGGCGCGAGGAATGAAGACCCTGTCTGTGACTGACAATGACCTTCGTTTCAGGTTCGGTGGCGAATCTCTATCATCAAGCCTTTGGCAAGACTTGTATGTTTATCAGCCATGGAAGTATGCTGATAAGTACTACAGCGTCCTGGATAGCGAATCACTGGATTTCAAAACTCAAATAAGCATCGAATGGGCAGGCAACATCACCCAGCTATTCGCCAACATGTCTGCGAATATCTCTGACTTGTCGCTCACTGTAAGTCTGTTATACCTCAGTGATGTATAATATAGTGGCTTGATATGGCGTGTTCTCAGATAGTCCCGGAAGGCCGCTATAATAATCTCAGCAATTCCAACTCTTATCGAGGGTTGATAAATGACGGTGCGCCAGTATCAGGCGATGGATACTTCGACGGCTTCTACTACAACTCACAGAAACAAGTCAAGGAAAAGGCCCAGCTTGTGAAGACAAGGCGCCTCGGTGGCCTCGCCATATTTTTCCCTTCTATCGATCTCCCCCCTACTAATGCATCCTCTCTGCTGCATGCAGCCGTTTCTGGATAGCTCAGTAGCTTTCAGAGCCGAGAAGGGCTCTCATTCGGACCCTGTGGGAGGCACATATTTTCACTTGAAAGAGATGAGTACGTAACCGTCAGTGAATAACCGTTATTCAATAACGTATATTCAACGCGAACCGGTTGTTATCCTACAAACTCACATCGTATTTCGTTGTTCAGAACAACTGGTTTTTATTGTCTCGATTTTTCGCTTTTTTTCTATCGTCAGATCAAAGTCCGAACTCTTTCTATATATTTTGATCGACTGAGTTTCAGTTATGAATGGAATTCACAGGACTGTGAGCGATTCGGGTAGCTAACAGACTGCGAGGTACATCTTCACATTGGAACAAACTTGAGAAGCGGGCCGAAGAGAGTGGGGATGCCCCTCTCTCGTGACACGAGAGACTTGACCGAGAGCCTCCAAGCATCTTACCACACTGTGGTAAGATGCTTCGAGGCTCCAAGTTGGAGCTCCTTGTCGAGGACTTTGGCAAGGAGGCTCCTTGAAGGAGTCCTTGTGACCACCAGTATGACGGTATTGATACAACTCAAGACTCGTGACCGTCGAAGTATACAAAGGTTCTTGGTGGTAATTCACCACCACAAGTTCACCACTGGTGAACTTGATGATAAGATAGATACCACAATAGAGCTTTACGCAACTTCAATGATGTCGCGAATAACCCCAGCAATAACAACCACAACCTGAATTAGTTATGAACCTGAGTCCATTAGCTTGATGCTAGAACACAATTATGGAGACTATACCTTTCAGAAATCTTTTTGGCGGATTAGGCTATCAATTCAGCTGATAAGGAAGTCACCTTCGCGGACAGGGACATCAATTTATCGATGAAGGTTGAATAGGGAAATCAATTTCGCGAATAAAGACATCAATTTCATGCTTAAGGAATGCAACTTCACGAGCAAGGACACCAATTTCGGGTTAGAGCTCTGTCTTAGCTCTGCATTAAGGACATCCAAACCGTACGTTTCGATTCGAGACGTGAAAAGTGGCTGGTGAAGTAGAAAAGTAGCCGTAGCAAAAAAGGCGGTCGAAGGAAAAAAGTGGCGCGCTAAAAGTAGGAGGGGTCCCCTGCCGCAATCTCCCCTCCAAGGGGAGATGCGCCAGTAAAGAAGAGTTTGTGCCGCGGAGAGAAGATTTTAAGGCGCGCGGGGAAAAATTTGTGCCAGAAAAAAACGGTACGCGTACCTTTTGTGGGCATGAGTCAATGATCGATTGCATTCACAGCCCTTCGTGGGATTCCTTCGAGGATTACTGTTAGAGTTACTAGCATCGACTAGTAGTCGATGCTAGTGACTTTGGCAACACAATCGACGACCCGATCTCGACTTCGAGTAGATCCGTCCACAAGTTCTTATAATCTTGCGTGTCTGCGATTAGAGGTGCAGTGTGCACGCGTACCGCTCCACACTATGGGGTATGTCGCAACCTGTTGCCGTTGCTTGAGAACTTGCAGTACTTATTAAATATTTTGGTGCACACGTACCACTCATGATGTCACGTACGCGCGTATGCCTAACGCATGAACGGGGAGAGAATGAATGGCAGACTCGATGTGTGCCCTCCTGTCACATATGTCGCGGATTGTCCACAGTCATTGTTACTTCCACTCCCTCATAGTATTCAACCATCCCCTTTTATAGTGTAGGCCATCGTTAACCTGCCTGAATCCAGCTTCTTAAGTTGATACTCATGTTCGCCGGATTTGCAGTCATCTCCCTTTCGAGCCTCGCACTGCTCTCGCCAGCCGATGCTGCTGTGCCCGTCACAGTTGCAGTCACTCCATTCGATCGATTCACCGCGAGTAACTACAGCGATTTGTTCGAGGCGGGTGTTCGCCATCTCATCCTGGCACAAAATCAAATACTCGCAGATGGATCTATCAGAATTCCGGGAAACTGGATTACGGTACCGCTCGCTGAGCAAATCCACGGCTATGCTGTTAAACATAACGCCACGGTGTCCTTGGGCCTTATCCCGAACTTTTTTATATATAATACCAGCAGAAGTCTTCCCGATTTTCTTGCCAGCGCTCAAAATACTCTCGGTAACTACTCTGCGGACGGGTTGTTCTTCGAGGCATGGATTCCGACGTTAATACCAACTGGAGACCAATGGGACGTTATTAACAGTCTGACTGACCTCACTCGTACGAAGTTGAAGTCGCGCAGTGGAAATCCGGCTATAGCATCATTAATGTGAATCAACCAACTCGATTCGATTGCCGAATTCATTCATTTCAGATTTGGTGCCGATGCCTTGTCGTCGAGCCACTGGACAGACCTGAAGACTTATCAGCCATGGAAGCATACTGATCGAGATTACTGCTTGCTCCACACACAGACTGTGAACTTCAAAGAGCAAATAAGTCTCGACTGGGCAAAGACTGTCGCTGACCGTTTGTCCGACTACTCCGCGGACATGTCCAAGCTTTCATTCACTGTGAGTGACGAATAGTCTTACAGTTCATAATATTTGATATTTTCTCAGATTGTCCCAGAAGGCCGCTATGATAATCTCACAAGTACCAAGTCTTATCGTCAGTTGATCGCTGACGGTGCGCCAGCATCAGGGGATGGGCACTTCGGAAACTTCTACTACAACTCGCAAAAGCAAGTGAAAGAGAAAGTCCAGCTTGTGAAGACGAAACGCCTTGGTGGCATGGCTGTATATTCTCCTGGCTTTGACCTTCCCGTTAAAAATACATCGTCGCTTCTACATGCTGCTCTATCTGGGTAACGTAAAGCACTCATTTCTCTGACAGTGCTCGGTATAGTTGCGTCAGTATCGGTGTATCGCCATCCTTTTTTATTAGATAGATTCGATTACTTCTCACTGAAGTTAGCCTTTTCCTAAGACCTCAATGAGAATGAGTTCAGTCCGTCGAACTTTGATAAACTATGTTAGAAGGGTTATGTCTGTGAATAGCCGCCCATCGACCAGTAGTTCTCAAGAGGGCTCTCACAGGCTTATCGTTACGAAGAGTCGTAACGATACTAGGAGGAGATGAGTACGTAACCGTCAGTAAATAACGTATGTTCAACCGTTGAGTTTCAACGCAAACCGGTTGTTATCCCACAAATTCACATCATCTTTTGTGGTCTTATCGTCTCGATTTTTTTGCTTTGGTTATCGTACGATCAAAGTCCGTATTCTTCTATATATTTTGTCGACTGAGTTTCAGTTATGAATGGAATTCACAGGAGAGTGGGCGATTTGGGTGACTAACAGACTGCAAGGTACATCTTCACATTAGAGCAAACTTGAAAAGTGGGCCGAAGAGAGTGGGGGATACTCCTCGAATCATCTTTGGGAAAGAGTATTACTTGGTGAAGGACGATTTTCTGATGGCTCGGCGGAGCTAATGAAGCCCTCAAAGAACAGATTTGCAGCACTCTTCACCACCAGCGACGAGGGGAAAGGTGGCTCAGAGACTTCGTGATCTCAGATGGTCCCGGGTTTGCGTTCAGAACACTCCCCCTCGCCCAATGAACCCGGTGGTGTATGGACCCAAGGCCGGACCAGAACGAGACACGATAGTATTGAGACTAACGACGTTAGAGCAATACTACGTCGGAACCAAGAGAACTCTCTTACTATCTTGCTCTCTTTCGTAGTGGTCTCACTATCATTCAATACCACTCAGGGGCCTATTTCACAAGCCCACATAAGGAGCAAAAATTGTAAGGTACCTTACGGTTTCATGGCAAGTCGCTTTCACATCCTTACGATTTGGGGGGTTGGCGTAAGGTAAGGTGGCATAAGGATCCTCACCGTAAGGCTCCTTACCCTACAAGGTGCAAGGAGGGCCTCCTCATGTAAGGCGATTTCATAGGAGGCATTTTTGGGCCCCTCCTTGCGATCCTTACGTAAGGTGCCGTAAGACTGCTCGGGGGGTACTTTATGCACCTTATCGCACCCTCCTTACCATTTTATGCGAGCTCCGCTCCGCTTATTCCCGATAGCCCGCGCGTCTCACCCGCGGATGATCTATCCCTGAACCGTGCATTTTTACCGCATATTCGACTTGGCGTATAACAAATATCGACAACGGCCGATTGTTCACAAATAAGCTCATGATAGTGCTGTTGAGTTTGTGGTAGAAATAACCATACCCTCATTTTCGGATTCTGACCTGGATATCTTCGTATCTTTACTAGAAGAGTGGGCAGAGACCTTATTCGCGAAGGTAAACAACACCATTACTGTATCGTACAAGGGGCAATATCACAGTGTTCATTCAAGTTTTCCGCGTCCATAGTAGTAGTTGTACGGGTCAGTGCAAACGGCTTACAATAGCCCTCTTGAGAGAACTCTATTGAAGCACTGTGTGACACAGTCTGTGTCGATTTTTTGATGCGCGTCGGTACGGGTTTAGGTGCCCCTCGTGCTCCTTATTGGGGTTCACGAGGTGCACCTTAAATTTAGGCGCATAAGGAGCATGAGGAGCAACTGAAGTGAAAGCACCTCGAGTAAGGTGTAAGGCTCCTTGCTCCTTGCTCCTAAATTCAAGGTGCACCTTAAGGAGCGTTTCTTGTGAAATAGGCCCCAGTTCTTACATCCTCACTATGATGATTCTTGCACTCTTCATATCCCGTATATCTCTCGTTCGCCCCAGTGAAACGGATAGATGCGTTTCACGGCGTACTCCACTCCACACACTACAATTATCAAGGTAATTAGTCTGCTATCATTCACTCGCTATGCCCTCGAGTTCAACTAGTACTCCGGCATCACCATGGGATCTCAACAGTCGAGTTCATGGAACATAATGGCGGGCGCTATTGGCCACAACCAAAGCACGCATGAACGTAGCGTGCCATAAAAAGGGGCCCAAGCCCCTCTCGATTCCAATCCCAGATCCCCATCCTCTCAAAAACGGTCCAGAGACTTCGTGGCCTCAGATGGTCTCGGGTTTGCGTTCAGAACGCTTCCCCTCGCCCAAACTCGGTGAACACTCTCAATCCTCACAGTACCACTGGTACTGTACCAGGTGTTGCAAGTCGCGTCGCAGAAAGTATTGCGAAAAAGCTCCGCGGCCCACAGGTGAGTCACTTGAATTAACTCTTCTCGTAAAAGCTCAAAGAGACGCAAGATCTTGCTATTGGTAGGTCCTGGCCGGGCATATACTGTGAAATGACCGAATTTGATCAGACATGCACAACCGAGATGTCACATCGAACTCCGATGATCGGAGATGCTTCATCTCAGATGAATCACAGGCATTATGCGCCGTCGAGATTTGGTTGTTGTTGACCAATACCTCGGTCACTTGCTCTCCTACGTGATGCCTTAAGCATGCTCGAGCTTATGTTGTTCATGGATTCACCTGCTGTGCGAATATGGCATATTGTAAGCTTGAGCGATAGCCACAGCACAGTTGTTAACTCCATGATATTTGAGGAAAAATGATAACATGATGTTTCCAGCAAACATTAGTCATGTTACATTACGGCTCGCGTGTAGCGAAGGTATAACACCTACTTCACAAAATTGGTTTATTGGAATTTGCTTCCAATCTCGGAACGTTTTTCACGAGGAATTGTGTGGTTAGATGCTTGGAGCTCCTGGACAAGGAGTTCTTGTGCTCACCAGCTGAGAATCTTGGCCAGAATCCATAGAATAGGTTAGTCGAGCATCCCCGCGCGTCACTCATCAATGGATCGATTTGTCACTTATTCGCATTCCTGCCTGTTGAGGGAGACGTAGAGAACTAACGATAGAAGGCCAGCCCGCAATTGACGAACAGGACGGATCGGTATGGACCGATATATGGGAAAAGGGCAGCCTTAAGACGATAGCTAACTCGTAATGATCGATCAACATAATATGTACGCATATACAATGTATATTATACATTGGCGCGCTCTAATATCTCTAACACTGCCTGAGAGGAAAAAGAGTGTGCGGTTTGGGTTTACTGCACCAAGCCATCGGAAGGGCCCCTCCATTGCAGGCAATCTCTTTTTCGGCAAACATGGCATCGATCGCTCCGCTGGCACGCATAGGTTAAGCGCCCAACGCCTGCACACGTGCCCCCGGTTGCGGGATTATCAAACAGATTATCGGTTTATGATGTTGATGGTAGCTCGATTATAGTTGGTATCACTATCATTTCCTAATGGTTAGCTCCCTAGACAACGACGCTCTTGAGTTAGCACTGGGAAGACTCGCCCTTGAGCCAAGTGACACTCCAGAGACACATCTGAGTAGAGTGAATCCGGTGGCGAGGTCCGTCATGACTAAGAAGGCCTTGTTGTTAGGATCCTTGGCAGGCGGCCAAGTCGGCACAGGATAACCATGGTCCATGGCCAGATGCTTCCCGCGCGCATCGATGTCCAAGAGCCCTCTAGGTACCCTCGGTGCGCTCACCAGTTTTGCCCTTTTAGTGGGCTTCTGCTCCATGCAGTAGTCGCAACGACTTATCCAAGCTCGTACGTTCCGAGCAATGGAGGGCCACCAAGCGAGACAAGAGATGGCATCTTTAGCTTGTGGGAACGCCCGATGGCTGTCGGCCTCATGCCCGGTGAACATCAGCCATTCTCGCAGTTCCCAGTCTGGGACCACGTTAGTATTAATGATTTGCTCCAGGCCCACTACCTTCCTGGGGAGTACCGTTCAGGTACGGAGAGTGAAAGAGCCATAACAGGAGAGAGCCTGAAAGCCTAGTACGATCCCGACGTCTGTCGCGCGAGCCAGAGGCGAGCGCAAGGAGTTGTGTTATCACAGTTTCATACGCACCGCAGAGGATATGTGTTAAGTGAACCTCTCATAGGGTATGATATCAGTTTACTGATGAACTGGAGTGTTCATGTAGTTATCGAGGCCGTGCCTCGAGTTTCTTTACTCTCATCCAATGTCGTTGTCCGACGGAGCTAAGGAGATTGTTCAACGTCATTGTGATGGGCAGCCCGGCCTGGTTGAGAAGGTCACTGCAGAGCTTGAGAAGGAGAACGTGCTACAAGTAATGATGTTGTCTAACCTGACCGATGCGCAAGTGGAAACTCTGGTTACCGGCATAGCCACGGACGAGTTGAAAGATAAGAAGATAATGGTCGGTTGTGCATTGAGATCGTGCGTGAAGGATGCTGGTTTCCAAGTTGACTTATTCGCTGCAGGCCAAAAGGCTCTCCCTCTAGCTCGCAATGTACTTAGTTCTACAGCTCAGGGATCTAAGACCGACCTGTCTGCCACTTCTGTAAGAATAGGTCTCTCAAGCGCTTCCATTCTTGACGACTCCAGCTATCGGCGATAGTTCGCAGGTCCTTCTTCATAGCAAGCCAAGTTCGCCTCGGCAACTTGGCTTTCTTCTTCGCCTCTCTAGCTCTCTTGGCTACGTGGAACCAGCAGGAGATCACACGGGGCGCTCCAGACGTTTCGTAAGCTTCCATTACAGCATTATAGAGTGCTTGGCTCCCATCTAAAACCACCTCTTGGGATCTGTGTCTCCAACATCATGTTGGTGGCGGTTTGGATCAATCATACTGAGGACTGTGAACTGCTGCGCTAGGAGGTTATACGCAGCGTTCCTCTCGAATCCAGAGTCTGCATCATACTTCTGAACTTTTCGAGTTTCGAGGCTCGATCTCGAATCGATTCGGTCCCAGAGGTTATACAATCGATTGGTCCAATATCGATACCGGTAACCGAGAATCGATCTCGAATCGATTCTTTCGATTTAGGGGCGCCGGTTCGATCCAAGGCTCCGGCATTTTTATGTATTTTCTATTTCGAAAAGTTGCGCACAATGGAACCACTGAAACCCGGCACCTGCTCATCCGCGCCCCTAGATTCGTCGCCCCTAAGGTACTCAATCCGCCCCTAAATTGCCCAATCCGCCCCTAAATGACTCGTACCGGCCCCTAACTTTTCAAGCTACCCGAGCGTCCCTGAAGCTTCACTGCAAGCATGTCACGTGGCTTTGTTGACTGCCATGACATCTTGAGGAAAACTCATGTGCATCACGCTTGACCCTGGCCGTCTGAAAGATACATGTTCGAACTTGACCAGCCACTGGCTTGAACGTTTCGAAACCTTGGCCGACGCAATGATCAATCTAGTTTCGCATCGTTGTGTTGAGCCGTGCTATCTACTGATCTTGGCCGGCGGCCAATGGCCGCCCTGAACACGTACTGAGCGTACTGAACTCCACCACGTAACTACATTTATTAGCTAAGCACACTGGTATGGGTCACTGAGACAGAAACTGTGCCATGTATGTCAGTCTCAGAGAAGCTGTAACGATAGCGGATGACTCATCCAACTTTAGAACGCATGTGGCATATTTAGGGGCGGATTGAGTAATTTAGGGGCGGGGCGAAGAATCCGGATTTTTGAACCTATGCTATATGCGATAACTATTAGAGTTATTAGGCTACTTAGTAGCCGCTACTAGGGATATTGAATTTGCGGTGTGGATTATGCTC
>NW_003213971.1:150194-153104 GCF_000006405.1 Perkinsus marinus ATCC 50983
TCACCGCTCTGCCATTTCCACCACTGGTGAGCCATCAACATAAGGAGTCATATTAAAAATAGTGACTGCTCTGTCGAGTCTACGTTGGACTTCGTCTTCTGAAGGAGCTTATAGTCATCAGCCAGATCCCATTAACATCCACGAATAAAAGCATGCACATCCCTATGGGCCCGTTCACCCCATCCTCTCAACTTTTCTCCACGTGGTGGGCCCGGCCAGCTTTTACGATCACATTCCATTCTTCAGCAGCTTCCAGAACCTCCGGTACATTCAAGCCTTGATCAACCATTAATACTCGTGACGGACCCTCATCTGCTAGTAGTCGAAGTAAGGCTCTGGCTGCATTCACTCCCGATTAACTGTAGGCAGGCTCACACTTCGTATCCTTTTGCAGGTCCAACACAGCATTAGCTGATACATCATCAGAAGACAAAACGATATCATACTCGTCCTCAACCTCAGCGTAACCTGAAGTGGGGGTGGGAGAGAAAGTAGACTCTACTTAGTAGAGACCACCTTGACCTTACTCAGGGTGAACTCAATATTCATTTCGAATAAAGGCATCATCTTAACCGGAACATTTGTCATACCTGGACGCGTTCCATTATCCGCAGGACTCTCCGCCCCCCAAAATGCTACCAATACCAACATCATCCAGCATTTACGAGATAGATCAGATAGATAGATAGATCTGATTGTCATCCTTGTAGCTACAGTAGCTAAGCTACAGTAGCTAAGCTACTGTAGCTTGCGCTGCGCAAGCTGCGCAGCTTCATCATTCGCCGGATCTCAAACTTTGGCAGATACTTCTCATCAAGCTTGGGTGATCGACGGAGCCTCCAGTGGAGGCCCTCCACGCATTGGTCCATTGGTCAAGATCCACAATGGTCCAACTCCATCACCATCATTAGTTACTACATCATTCTCTTCGAGAAGAACGGCTATACCTTTTAAACATCTAGTTCGTCTTTGGAACCATCAATTTCGTCGGGACGCCCGTTGTTGGAGGTACGAATCGGAAACGGAAAGATCATATTCGCAATTAGAACTTTCAACTTCGTCATGGAGCATTCAAGTTCGTCCGAAGTCGATAGGAAGTTCAAATTCTTGTTAATAGAATTTTTAATTTCGACTTTTGAACCTTCGAGTTCGTCATAGAACTTTCAATTTCGTCGAGTACACCTTCAGACCTTCATTTTGGTTATGATTAGGAAAATCGACTTCGTCGTTCGGAACTTCGATTTCGTGTTTGCGGGGCAGTCATGCCAGTACTCTCATAGTGAAGCTCATGCGTAGTGCCTGCGGTGCACAACTAAACCCGCTACCACTCGACACTCGAACCCACTACCATCGTCGACTCGATGCCGTCGGCATCGAGTTGGGGCCCAAAAATTTGAAACTTCACAATATTCCAAATTTCAGTGAAATTTCAGGGGAAATTTCAAGCTTGAAATTTCAGCTGCTACATTTCATGAAATCTGCGAACCCTGCACTTCTCAGGAACATATTCACCGAAGCCGCCCATCTCGGCCTGTACTTGGTCGGGGCCTTCAGTGATCATCATAACATCAACTTCATGCTCGATCTCGTACTGTCAGTACGAGATCGAGCATGAAGTTGATGTTAGGAAGGCTCAGTACGCTACTGAGTCTTCCTAACATCATATACATATACTTGAGATCTATAACGTTACAAACAGCTTCAAATGCCCATCAAAGAAACTCATCCCTGAACTCCCCCTGCCAAGAGTACTCGACGATGAACTACTCGAGCGGCTCGACAGCGATATGGAATCTCGTGTGCATTTACCTGGTGCCTAACTCGTCAGCATCCAGGTTGTGAGCATTTTTATCAGTATTATAAAAGAGCCGACTACCGCAGTGAAATCACCGGTGGGCCAACTTTGCGAGTCTCCGACTGTTTCCCTCCTTCCATTTCGCAACTACCTCAGAGATTAGCCTTAAACTCCCTAGCAGCGTACAGTGGAGAATGTTTAGTCTTACAGACTTAGGAACTCGACACCATGTCAGTTAGTCGAATATCAAATCAGAGTCTTACTTCAAGGCAGATAGTAGAGTGTGGCTGAAGAGTAGAGGGGGTTGGTCTACATCGCAGCGCTTGTCAGTTGAGGAAATCCTCAGCCGGCAAGTGCTTAGTCACTATAAGTCCCACCTAGGTGGTACTATAGTGCTCCTCTACTTCAGCAAAAAATATAATGTATAGCACTATTAAGATTTGGTCTTACTATTATTCACGATAGTTTTACTAGCTCAAATTGTGCGACTTAGAGCACCACTCAGCTATTGTGTTTCCCATTCAGTTAGGTTGTGTGGCTGGTCGTCCATATTTCTGCCGCTTGGCTTGTTTAAACGCCACTTCTGCTACGCAGAGCGCAACTTCCTGTTAGGAATCGGCAAGGCGCTGCCTCGCGGGGTCGGGGTTGCCGAACTGGGGCCTACTACAGCTCTACAAGATTGGGACCTCTCACGTGGCCACAAACATATACGAAGCTCCCGATGAAACGAACATTACACAGTGTACGTTTGTGGAATTCCAAGGGTGTTCAAGAAATGTGGTATGAGCTAGTTTTGAAGGCCAACTGTGGTTGAGTTGTGCGCACAATAGTTTCACTTTGCTGCGTTCTTATGGTTTCGATCGAGATGCAGTATTTTCGTAGAATTCTTTTCTTTGTTAATAAGCTATGCCCTAGCCGCGATGGAGTCGCATTGCTCACAAATATGATGAGTTTTCTGGTGGTACTATCCCAAAGTCTCTTGCTTGGTATGCAGAAGCTACAGCAACTCAGTATCGGTACATCGATTTCTCGGTCTGTGTTATGATATGACTTGCAGTGGGATACGTTGTGAAGTCCAGCAGGGCTGTTGCTCCTGTCCCCACGGTGGAATCTGG
>NW_003213971.1:153204-154602 GCF_000006405.1 Perkinsus marinus ATCC 50983
AGTATTTGGATAATCTTCTTCTGAATTACCGAAGAACAATCTCGAGGGTTCGTCGAGGCTCGAGGCAAACGCGCAATCTGACCGAACCCGGGGAATACCATCCTTCCGACCCGGGGAATCGGCATCTGCAGAATATCTGGCTGTCGCCGCAATTGGCAGCGTGCCACAGCAAAGCGATTCGCCTCGGGCGAACAGCAAGGTCGTGCGCGGATATTCAGTATCTCGCTGATGGAGTCTATCCGAGTCAGATAATCAGACAGCCTCCCAGTGCCTGTGGCTATCAACTGAGCGGTCTAGCCTCGACCCTTACTTTTTCTTCTCGTGGAGACTGATGCAGACTCTGCATCTGCATCGAATCTGCGACCGGAGATTGCCAAATTGATGACCGAACTCGGTGAGCTTGTCATCGGTGGAGGGGGTTTGATGTTTTTCCGTATCACGCGATGATGATTGCTCTTGAGCAGGCTCAGCGGCCGACTCTTCTTATACTCGATCCAGCCAGTTATTCGCATTGCATTGGCTATCAAACTGCAATGCCTCCTGATCCATATGGAAGATCGAGTTATCTCGAGACTGTTTCCCGGGCTTTCGCAGCGGGAAAACCCGAATGGCAGTTGACACCCCAACTCGAGACAATATTGTATACATACATCCGGTGAGCCAGCTCTGTTCCCAGAGGCGGTCTTGTAGGTAGCTTCTCTTTTCAGCACGATCTTTATTGCAGGGCAATCGTACCGAAACTCCCTCTAACGTTAGCCCCATGGAGCGATGGGCAGTAGTGGCAAAGGCCAACGTTAGAGGAACTTGTCGTCGAGCAAACAAAATAGAGCCATCTATATCATGGACAGTGAACTCCTCTCTGCCAACTGATACTGATGAGCCGTGCCCTTTGAACTTCACCCAGAGAGCTTCTCTCCCTTTAGGCGACTGCGTGATTCGCTCCACCATTCCAACCAAGCCGTTAGAGTACCGACCACGTATATCGTTCGACGTCGCGATAACAGGACAGGCGACTTTCAAGACTACTGTCTCTCTGAAGCCTACTTCGGCAATGGCTCGCGCATCCAAGTTGGCGGGCATAGGGCCATCAGTATCAATTGTCTCGACGACAATTTCTTCGCCTGGTGAATCCGCCAGTCGTTCCGCGTTGTAGTCGTCTCCTTCGTCATTTGTCAGGCAGATAACGGTGTGCGGAAACCTACATGGAACGAAGGTTGAGAGCAAATAACCCGGTCTGAAGGAGTATGCACTTGGCTCGGAGGGTGTTTCCCACCGTCTAGGTCTCGGATCTTGTCGAGCACTTCGAGTGAGTCATCCGAGAAGATCGGGATGCCCGAGTTCTTCCTTGGACCGGCTCGTATTTCAGAGAGAAGTCCCAAGTATGCTGCATCCGACCCC
>NW_003213971.1:154702-156584 GCF_000006405.1 Perkinsus marinus ATCC 50983
GATGCAAAGTATAACAATCTGAGTTTTTATTACATGCCATGTTCTTTATTGCAATGGTATCACTCTTGAGGAAGGGAGTATGTATACGGATCTTCACAGTGTGAAATGGCGAGGAAAGGGCTGAGGACATTTGGGAGGTAGTGATTATGTAATATAACGACTTATATGATAATGGAAATTAACACACAATAGGGTAGAAAAATGAAGAGGAAATTTATATACTTCTATGGTTTGGATTTTCACCTCTCTTAATAAGACCTTGCCACAGCTAGATGTTACTCAAGAATAGGTAGTAGTACAGCAGTAGAAGTTTTTAATCCGAACTGTCTGGATCTTACTACGACACTTCACTCAACAAGATCACTTCTCATTCGAATGTGTGGGTTGTATGTCGAGTGCGCTAAAGAGTATAGTAAGGTCACTGCTGTTGAACTCAATATGTATGAAGGAGGATGCGTAACCACACGTCCATTAGGAATAAGGCTAATGGATGCTGTGATGATTACAGAGTGATACTCATGCACTAGAAGTGACATTAATCGCAACAATAGTGAGATAGATCTCTTCATGGACTTGACAGGTACATCATCATCGTCTTAGCATAACTGCGGTCGACCATCACAGAAGATACTCAACGTATCTGAGCCTGATGCGCCCAAAACCCCGGAGAATAGTGCATGAGAATTGTTGTTGTTATTGTTGTTGTAGTGTTCATAGCCTCTAGTTGGGTTGAAAGGCCTGCAGTGTAACAAGTACGAGAGCCTTTTGGATCCGAATCCGTGTGAGTCTACTGACAACATGGTAAACCATGTTAGTGATTTGCCAATGGAAATAACACTACACGACAAGAATGCCTTCCAAGGTTGCCTGTTCATACTCAAACGAGGCGCATGAGCTCAGCTGAGGAGGTCCTTGAGCCTAGAAAGATATATTGTGTTCTACGGTGGATTGGAACAGAGACAATAATGATGTAGCAGCATCTTACATCGTAATTTCACGCAAGATCAAATCCCGCCGAAAAATTTTGATTAAAAAAAGTTCCCTTCAACGTTGTTGGATGATTCGAATTTTCAACCTGAATTTTCTCAAAAATAGAAAATGTAGAATTTCAAGAACGATTTTGTACTGTGACATTGTGAAAGCTTCCGAGCAGCGAATTCACTTTCCGATTTAATCTTAGTTCTTCTTAAAATTTCCTAATGCTGAGCAAAGGCATCGCCCCTACAGGTAATACTAAGGGAAGTAGTGTTGGAGTAGGAATATACGTTCGCTTTGCTCAGCTGAGCTCAGGAGTTCACATATAAAATCGAGTATAGGTGTACAGAAACCAATGAAAATTTCACAAAATTTCCTCGAAATTTTCGTATTATCACCAACACGTGTAGTTGATTATGTGCGTATTTTTCCATAAAAAGTTTAAATATTTTTTTATGGTTGGTACTTTATTTTTCATCGAGTTGTTGAAGATGTTGAGCATGTACGAATAAGCAGACATATATGAGATTTCCCGTTTGAAGTTTTGAGGTTGATTTTTTGGTGCAAAAAATTTTGATATTTTGGGGGGAAATTTGAAATTTCCACTGAGGTTTTTTTTCATCTTCTTCCTCGATACCATAAATTTGCGAATTATGCTACCATGTGATCTATTCGCAGTCAATGTTTGTTTTCAGTTTAAATAGAAAATAGAATTTGGTAAAATTGTGGTAGGTTGGTTTTAAAAAATTCGTTAGTTTTCAGTCACCTTATCTTCGCGACGTGCATGTTTCCTCTTTCGGTGGGGGAAAAATATTTTTCTGCGTACGCGATATGGGGGGGGGAAATATGCGCATGGTCAACTACATGTGTTGGTGACAATATGAAAAATTTGGAGAAATTTCGGGAA
>NW_003213971.1:156684-198901 GCF_000006405.1 Perkinsus marinus ATCC 50983
ATTTGTGATGTGCCACTCTCGTAACACAAGTATTGTCCCTTATGTATTTTCCCCGTTGCTGCTTAGCTCACAAAATTAGCTGTAACCTCGTCGGTAATAGTAGTTACTCCTGATATTATTCCTGTTGGGTTCTCACATGTGGGTGTAAGCCCAGCCCTACAGCGGTGGCTGCAAAGTAGCTTTTCCATGAGCAACTGCTACCTCGAATGCGACTTGAGATGGCAAACGTCGAGTTATGCTGTTAATCAGTGCTGATCTCTTCACGAGGTGGCTTTTATACGTGTTGAGTTCTACTATAAAACACGCTTGTCGAAATGGGAATTCCAAGAACGAAACTGATTTCACTCAAGTAATGAAAATGAAGTTCCTATGGCATTGTGTTGAAACTGAAATTTTTATTATCACACTTTGTCGAATTTGAAGTCCCTAGAAGAGTATCTTTAATTATGCCTCGCCTGCCCGTCCAAATAGAAGTCACTATCGTTTAGATAGGTAATAAGAGGAGTATGAGGAATGGTGTAGTCGTATGTATTCCGTTTGTCATCCGGGAAGTCGCGAGTTCAATTCTCGCCGGTAAGTTTTCTTTTATTGATATCGTTAGTTTTTGTGCGGTCGGTGCTGACAAGCCATTCAGCAGTAGCAGATCCATGATGGGAACATGGAGTACTGTAGATGATTAAAATGATAATGTACTGAGTATGATAAACGGTATTCACTCTTGAGATGGCGCCTCGTAAATTCGGTCTGTTGTCGAACATTCTGAATCAATGTCGAAAATGTAAACATTGAAACTCCACCTGTTTCTCCTCTTCGGGTAGTTAATGAACTACAAGAGAAGACCCTCCTCAACCACCTCATGGTAACATCAGGAGAGCCGCTACAGAGCTTCTCTTTATAGCGCTGCTGTGTTTATTATCGCCGCCCGCCATGATGAATAAGAACACAATTCCACAAGGGTGTGGATGCAAAGTATAACAATCTGAGTTTATTATTACATGCTATGTTCTATGCTGCAATGGTATCACTCTTGAGGAAGGGAGTATATATACGGATCTTCACAGTGTGAAATGGCGAGGAAAGGGCTGAGGACATTTGGGAGGTAGTGATTATGTAATATAACGACATAATTTGATAATGAAAATTAACACACAATAGGGTAGAAAGATCAAGAGGAAATTTATATACCTCCATGCTTTGGATTTTCACCTCTCTTAATAGGACCTTGCCTCGGCTAGATGTTACTCAAGAATAGGTAGCAGTACAGCAGTAGAAGTCTTCAAGACGAATTGTTTGGGTCTTACTACTACGACACTTCACTTTACAAGATCACTGCTCATTCGAGTGTGTGGGTTGTATGTCGAGTGCGCTAAAGAGTATAGTAAGATCACTGCTGTTGAACTCAATATGTATGAATGAGGATGCGTAACCACACGTCCATTAAGAATTAGGCTAATGGATGCTGTGATGATTACAGAGGGATACTCATGCACTAGAAGTGACATTAATCGCAACAATAGGGAGATAGATCTCTTCATGGACTTGAAGTTGATAGTTACATCGTCATCATCTTAGAAACTACCATAAAATGCTCTGCAGAGCTTGCCTGCGGACGACCATCACAGTAGCGACTTGACGTATTTGAACCTGGTGCACCCGAAACCCCGGAGAATAGTGCGGACAGAGCTGGGGCGAAAAAAGGAAAAAACTATCAACAATTCTTTCGACTGTAGTTGAGGCTCTAGCTTGCGCGTTGTGTGTTGGACAACTTTGTGCAACGTGGGGACAGGGAAGGGTTGTTGGTATCCTTACACTGCGTTCACAGATCAAGGCTTGATGTCATCGGTTTGCATATATTGAAAATTCTGGAAATAATATGAGGGCATTTGTGTGAGGATGAATCTTACGATGAAAATACGTAAATGACGGGAAAAGCTTTTACTTTTATCTTTATTATCATTATCATTATTGTCGTTGTTGTTGTTTTTGTTGTTTTTGTTGTTTTTGTTGTTTTTGTTGTTGTTGTTGTTGTATATGTTGTTGTTGTATATGTTGTTGTTGTATATGTTGTTGTTGTTGTTGTTTTTGTTGTTGTTGTTGTATATGTTGTTGTTGTATATGTTGTTGTTGTATATGTTGTTGTTGTTGTTGTATATGTTGTTGTTGTAGTGATCATAGCCTCTAGTTGGGTTGAAAGGCCTGCAGTGTAACAAGTACGAGAGCCTTTTGGATCCGAATCCGTGTGAGTCTACTGACAACACAGTGCACCATGTTAGTGATTTGCCAATGGAAATTACACTACACGACAAGAATGCCTTCCAAGGTTGCCTGTTCATACTCAAACGAGGCGCATGAGCTCAGCTGAGGAGGTCCTTGAGCCTAGAAAGATATATTGTGTTCTAAGGTGGATTGGGACAGAGACAATAATGATGTAGCAGCATCTTACATCGTAATTTCACGCAAGATCAAATCCCGCCGAAAAATTTTGATTAAAAAAAGTTCCCTTCAACGTTGTTGGATGATTCGAATTTTCAACCTGAATTTTCTCAAAAATAGAAAATGTAGAATTTCAAGAACGATTTTGTACTGTGACATTGTGAAAGCTTCCGAGCAGCGAATTCACTTTCCGATTTAATCTTAGTTCTTCTTAAAATTTCCTAATGCTGAGCAAAGGCATCGCCCCTACAGGTAATACTAAGGGAAGCAGTGTTGGTGTAGGAATATACGTTCGCTTTCCTCAGCTGAGCTCAGGAGCTTACATATAAAATCAGGTATAGGTGTATAGAAACCAATGAGAATTTCACTAAATCTCCTCGAAATTTTCGTATTATCACCAACACGTGTAGTTGATTATGTGCGTACTTTCCCCGTAGAAAAATAAAATATTTTTTCTGTATGGCACTTTATTTCTCATCGAGTTGTTGAAAATGTTAAGCGTGTACGAATAAGCAGACATATATGAGATTTCCCGTTTGAAGTTTTGAGGCTGATTTTTTTGTGCAAAAAATTTTGAAGTTTTTTTTCATATTTTTCTTCGATACCATAAATTCGCGAATTATGCTAGCATGTGATATACTCGCAGTCATTGTTTGTTTTCGGTTGAAATAGAAAATAAAATTTGGTAAAGTTGTGGTAGGTTGATTTTAAAAAATTCAGTCGCCTCATCTTCGCGACGTGCATGTTCCCTTTTTCGGTGGGGGAAAAATATTTTTCTGCGTGCGCGATATGGGGAGGGGAATATGCGCATGGTCAACTACATGTGTTGGTGACAATATGAAAAATTTGGAGAAATTTCGGGAAATTTTTGTTTTGTTTCTGTGCACTTCTACCCAAATTCGTATAATTAGCTTTGGAAACTCCTCCTGAGCTCAGCTGAGGAAAGCGAACGTATATTCCTACTCCAATACTTCGCGCGTCGAATCTACCACTACTTTCCAGGCCCACGAGGAAGTGTAAAGGTAATGCCCGACATTGTGGTGAAATCATCACCACTTTCGGGAGCGTACGATGATGATGATGAGTAAGTTGGAGGTGATTTGACAGGAGTGTGGTATGCTCGCGCGCGCAACGATGATGATATTAAGATACGATCCGATGCATCCGAATGATTATGATGTTATTAATAAGGAACGTAAGAGGAAAGCTGAGGAGGACGATATTAGTGAAAGAAAAGAAATTGCAAGTAATACGCGCATCTACAGGGCGTTTGTGGTTGATAAAAAACTGAGATAAAATGATAAACAGAACGGCCTGGAAAAAATGTGCAAAATCGCGTTGTTAGAGATGTGCGGTGTGGTGTAGTAGATGCCAGGGAATATAACAATATAAGAGAGCCTTCTAGTCGAAATTTCAGTTTCAAAATTGTTGTGTGGAAAAAGTTACCTCTGCACACGTATTTTCGGTGTCTAGATGTCACGTACTGTATTGTGTATAACTTCGAAGATAGCATGTGAAAGCGTTTGCTAAGGTCTTTGCAATGATCTTACTCTCATTAGAGAATTCGGTGATTTCTGCCAAGTCACAGGGAATAGTACTTTTTATACTCGGGAGTCAATAAAAGAGTGATCTCAATTTTCTAATTGGCTATCAAACACGACGTTCGACTTTGTTAGGAATCGCGGCGAAACCGGCGGTCCAAAAGGACTCAGCTGGAAGCAAACTTCTAAAGAAAATGGGATGGACCGAAGGACAAGTAAGAATTCATTTGGGGAAATTTATCACTTTTTAGTGAAAGTGAAGTGTGGCTGTAGTTTTCACACGGTGATCCTTTCCTCTGTGAAACCAATTTGAATCGATTTAGCGTCCCAAAAAATTCAACTGAAGTAATTTCTGTCAATGAAATCTCACAACCCGCTCTACGTGAAGTGTGGAAAACGCGATATGCAGTGGTTGGTAAAATATGTTTTTCATATCACTAGGGTGGTGAAACTCCAGTGAACTATCTCAACGTAATGGGAGACTCCATCACTTAGGCCTCCTCGAAAAGGTTCCTAGGGAAGACGTGATTTCGTATATCTCCTGTTGTATTAAGAATCAATCTTGAAGTATTATGAAAAGTTTTCATTTTTTCTCTCAGGGGCTGGGCGTTCAGAATCAAGGAATAACAGCGCCGTTGATTCACAAGAAAATCGATGCAACTCAGGGGAAAATTGAAATTGGAAAAATTTCGGTAAGAATAGAAATAGTTGGAGATGACAGAATAAAAGTTCAAAAGATATTACCACCAAGCATTGGTCAATCTCCGCCGACACCAAGTGAAGTTGAAAGTCGAATTATGTTGTTGAAAAATATGGTCGATAAAGGCGAGGTTGATGAGGACTTACAAGAAGATGTGAAGGAAGAGTGTGAAACGTAAGTGGTCATGTTTTGGACCTATTTTGAATCTTACCAGCGTGAGCCTAAGATACGGCACGGTGGAGGAGGTGAAGGTTGTCGAGGTTGGTGACGAAGTGAGAGTATTCGTTGTGTTTGCTGATGTTACTGCATCGCAAAAAGCCAAGAAAATCATGCACGGACGGTAGCTTTTGCAAAATTTCTTTTATGTCTGGTATTTTTTCTTCTTCAGAACTTTCGACCAAAAGCGTATCGATGCGAGGTATTATGATGAAGACAAGTATAAAAAGGGTGTTTACGATTCTTGATTACGGAAATAACAAGTTGAGTTCATAAGTTGATAGTGAACACTCACGGGTGATTGTCACTTCAGCTACTCTGAAAAACTACCAAACGTGAATTCGTATCGAGAAAAGAAGACTCCAAGTTGGTTCAACTATAGATGGGCAGAACTACGTTACGGACCGTTATGGTTCCGACTCAAGTCTCGTACCGCAAAATTACGTAGATGCAGAGGACAAAACGAGGATTGATAATTCAAGTCGCCTAAATCTATTTCATGTGAATGGCCACCCGTAGACGATGCCGGCTTGGGAGTAGGACGGGCCAAGTTTGCAAAGGAGACGAGTAGTAAATGCGAAACCAAATGTTGCTCTCTCAGCGGTTGGGTCGAGTTCGAGCCACAAGAAATGAGTTTAACAACTATTTGAGCTATGGTGGAGTGCGTTAGAGCGAAAGTTTCCGCCACAATTCTCGAAAAGTCGCAAAGCCGAATCACTAACATCGACTACCTATAGTATGGATTGACGACCCTATCACAACCTCAAGTAGATGCGTGCTAGAGATATTAGAGCGCGCCAATGTATATGCGTGCATATTATGCTGATCGATCATTACGAGTTAGCTATAGTCTTAAGGTTGCCCTTTTCTCATATATCGGTCCATACCGATCTGTCCTGTTCGTAAATTGCGAGCTGGCCTTCTATCGTTAGTTCTCTACGTCTCCCTCAACAAGACGTCACTCACCTATGCTTAGTGTCACATTACACGCATGCCCCAACTCGGGTGTGACGCGCAGGTTCGCGACTCTATTGTCATCCCACAGTCACCAGCACTTCACGGCCCGATCAGGCTCCGAGGATGATTAATTCGGCGTCTTCAGTTGGTATCCATCCCTGCTGCCCAATCATGATGCTTCGTCATTCCGCGATTGTGCACATCCTAGTCGCTACACTTATCAATTCTCCGGTTATCAAGGCTGTGCCTGTGACGGTTGCTGTTACCCCTCTTGATGAATTCATGCCGCGGGATTACCTTGACTTGTTCAAATCGGGTGTTAAGCATGTTGTACTCGCCGGGAACTTGCTCTCAGCGGATGGATCCATTATATTCCTTGGCGAATGGATGACGGTGCCGCTGGCCAAGGAGATACACAACTATGCTGTTCAACACAATGCCACCGTATCCATAGGCATCGTGCCGCAGCTCTTCATAAACAATAACAGAAGGAGTCTACAAGATTTCGTTTCGAACGGTCAAACTACTCTCAACAAATACTATGTGGACGGGCTTCTCTTTCAATTATGGCCGGTTACACCAAGCGGAAAAGAGTGGGAAGTGGTCAACAGTTTGACTTCTATCACTCGTAGCAAGTTGAGCTCGAGTAGAGGAAACGCGGCTACGGCTTCAATCATGTAGGGCATAAGGACGGAAGACCCTGTCTCAGACAGGGCTGTCTGTGACTGGCAATCACCCTCTTTTCAGGTTCAGTGGCGAATCTCTATCATCAAGCCTTTGGGAAGACTTAAGATTTTATCAGCCATGGAATTATGCTGATAAATACTATAGCGTCCTGTATAGCCGCTCAGTGGATTTCAAAACTCAAATAAGCATCGAATGGGCAAGCAACATCACCCAGCTATTCGCCAACATGTCTGCGAATATCTCTGACTTGTCGCTCACTGTAAGTCTGCTATACCTCAGTGATGTATAATATAGTGGCTGGATATGGCGTGTTCTCAGATAATCCCGGAAGGCCGCTGGAATAATTTTAGCGATGGTAAGTCTTATCGAGAGTTGATCGATGACGGTGCACCAGCATCAGGGGATGGATACTTCGACGGCTTCTACTACAACTCACAGAAGCAAATCAAGGAAAAGGCCCAGCTTGTGAAGACGAGACGCCTAGATGGCCTCACCATATTTTACCCTGTCCTCGATCTCCCCGCTACTAATGCATCCTCTCTGCTGCATGCAGCCGTTTCTGGATAGCTCAGTAGCTTTCAGAGCCGAGAAGGGCTCTCATTCGTACCCTGTGGATGGCACATATTTTCACTTGAAAGAGATGAGTACGTAACCGTCAGCGAATAACCGTTATTCAATAACGTATATTCAACGCAAACCTGTTGTTATCCTACAAACTCACATCGTATTTCGTGGTTCTTGTTGTCTCGATTCTCTGCTTTTTTGATCGTAATATCAAAGTCCGAATTCTTGCTATATATTTTGATCGACTGAGTTTCAGTTATGAATGGAATTCACAGGACTGTGGGCGATTCGGGTAGTTAACAGACTGCGAGGTACATCTTCACATTAGAGCAAACTTGAGAAGTGGGCCGAAGAGAGTGGGGGATACTCCTGAGGAGTAACTCCTCGAATCATCTTCGGGAAAGAATATTACTTGTTGAAAGACGGTTTTCTGATAGCTCGACAGAGCTAATAAAGCCCTCAAAAAACAGATGTACAGGACATCATGTGCTGTTCCGAATGGTTACACCGAGCCTGTGAATAACACTCGGTGAACACTCTCAATCCTCACAGTATCAGGTGTTGCTAGTCGCGTTGCTGAAAGTATTTCGAAAAAGCTCCGCGACCCACAGGTGAGTCACTTGAATTAACTCTTCTCGTAAAAGCTCAACGAACGCAAGATATTACTATTGGTAGGTCCTGGCCGGGCATATACTGTGATGCGACCGAATTTGTCAACCGAGATGCCACATCGGAGATGATTCATCTCAGATGAATCACAGGCATCATGTGATGAGACCGAAGATTGTCTCATAGAAGAACCACTTCCCTCTCGTGTCGGAATGCATATCTCTGTTGCCACTGGAATATCTGCCGGCGTCCGTCGTCCCCGTCGTTACTGGTCCTCAGGCCGAGTTTGTGGCGTGCTCAGGTCTGGCGTCCTGGATATCTTATGGGACGGCTCCGAAACGGCTGGCTGTGAAACTATCCGAGTTGATGATACTGGAGTCAAAGCGTTGCGATAATTTGCATGATTTGTTCCGTATCTATCCGTAGCCATCTGGCTCAAGATCTCAGTTGGGCTTTTGTTTTACCCAATTAGGATCGAACAATGCGCCGTCGAGATTTGGTTGTTGTTACTGACCAATACCTCAGTCACTTGCTCTCCTACGTGATGCCTTAAGCATGCTCGAACTTAAGTGCGAATATGGCATATTGTAAGCATCTTAAGCGATAGCCGCAGCACAGTTGTTAACTCCATGATGAAACATGATGATCATTTTTCCGTGAGAGGAAAATGATAACATGATGTTTCCAGCAAGCATTAGTAATGTTACATTACGGCTAGCGAAGGTATAACACCTACTTCACAAAATTCGTTTATTGGAATTTGCTTCTAACCTCAGAACCTTCTCCACGAGGAATAGTGTGGTAAGATGCTTGGAGCTCCTTGGCAAGGAGTCCTTGTGCCCACCAGCTGAGAATCTTGGCCAGAATCCATAGAATAGATTAGTCGAGCATCCCCGCGCGTCACTCATCAATGAATCGATTTGTCACTTATTCGCATTCCTGCCCGAGAGGAAGAAGAGCGGAACGGCCCTAAATCGAGTGAATCTTATGCATCTACCTCATGGACGACACAACACGGGAAGGAGATCAATCATGGAATCATGGGAGGACACTCTATCGCAAGTTGTCATCTACAACCGTAAAAAAATAAGACCTTTACCAAAGGCAGCCTTGTCAGAAGCCTTTGAATTCCAAAGTTTGGAAGGCTTTATAAGCCTTTTTTAACTTCACCAAGTGAAGTTGAAAGTCGAATTATGTTGTTGAAAAATATGGTCGATAAAGGCGAGGTTGACGAGGACTCACAAGAAGATGTGAAGAAAAAGTGTGATACGTAAGTGGTCATAATTCGGACCTATTTTGAATCTTACCAGCGTGAACCTAAGATACGGCACGGTGGAGGAGGTGAAGGTTGTCGAGGTTGGTGACGAAGTGAGAGTATTTGTTGTGTTTGCTGATGTTTCTGCATCCAAGAAAATCATGCACGGACGGTAGGTTCTGGAAAATTTCTTTTATGTTTGATATTTTTTCTTCAGAACTTTTGACCAAAAGGCTTTTGGCTTTTGAAAAAAGTGTATCGATGCGAGGTATTATGACGAAGACAAGTTTACGATTCTTGATTACGAAAATAACAAGTTGAGTTCATAGGTTGTTAGTGAACACTCACGGGTGATTGTCACTTCAGCTACTCTGAAAAACTACCAAACGTGAATTCGTATCGAGGAGAGAAGACTCCAAGTTGGTTCAACTATAGATGGGCAGAACTACGTTACGGACCGTTATGGTTCCGACTCAAGTCTCGTACCGCAAAATTACGTAGATGCCGAGGACAAAACGAGGATGGATAATTCAAGTCGCCTAAATCTTTTTCATGTGAATGGGTGTAAGATACCGACGATATCTAAATAATAATCAACCTATTTCAACCTATTGTCCAGTGGTATCTTCTGTGTGCGTTGTTCATATCCTTCATTGTATCCTTCGCTCGCCATTGGATACTTGTAGGCGTCACGAAGCATGCTGGACAACCCCTAGATAGATTTGGGAGTATCATGATCATCATTGGGCCTGTTTCATAGGAGCAAATTGCGCCTTAAACTTAAGTAACGCCTTAAGTATACCTTAAGTAATTAGGCCATCCTATTTCACTACTTAAGTAAGCACGTTAAGGCGCCTTAAGTTTAGGAATACTTAAGGCGCCTTAAGTTTCTGTGCATATACTTAAGTATTTACGAGAAGCATTTCACAACATGCGTACTTAAGGAGCAACTTAAGTATTCCTTAAATTTTATTAAGGTAGAGCCGACCCTACCTAAACGGATACTTAAGTACCGTGTTTGAATATTGCAGCCCACAGGGGTTGAACCAGGGACCGTTCGAAGTACGATGCTTTGATATTGCATCTCGCAGGGGTCGAACCGGAGACCTTACGAATGGCAGCACGGTGCTCTCCCACTTGTCCAGAGAGGCAAAGAAATCCTACCAAGAGTTCATTCCCTTCACGCAGCAAAAGCCGAACCGAACTTCACAATATGGTTACCTTTAAGAATCAGCCACTGCAAAACGTCGAGGAGGCAATGTTTGCTGCTTGTGAACAGGAGATGAGGATCTGGGTCAATCACAGTCATCTCGAATAACTCTGATTGACCCAGATGCTCCAGTGGATGGTGTCGGGAACGCTCGTCGCAAGAGCTACGTTCGCAGATAGTTGCAGCGACTTAGTGATATTTCAGTGATTTGCGTCACCGTTGAGTTCACATGAGTATATTTCTACTTAGCGAACCGTTGAGTGACTTATTCTAGCTAACATTGTAATTCGTGGGAAATCCCCTTGCAGCTCGTTACCAATAGTAACTTACCATTGATACCTTACCCATGATCGAGGAAAGTAGTTGCGAAACAGTAAACGACCATAGAAACAGCATACCTCAGATTTGTACCTGTACCGATCCTATGGTTAACGAACAACCTAACCACTGGAGCATTTACACCACAAAACTAAACGTGTGATTCTATTCTATACCTGTAACCGTGGTTAAGTAGATACTCAAGTACGTCTTAAGTTAAGGAGCTCCTTAAGTTGCTCCTAAACGTTGTGAAATGAGTTGAGTACTTCTTAAGTATACCTTAAGTAACTCCTTAAGTTGCTCCTATATTTAAGGCGCCTTAAATTAAGTATCCTTGTGAAACAGGCCCATTCCCTAATCGACTGGTATTGGTCTACTTTGACACCGGTGAATCTAACATGGTGAGTCACCAATTCAGTTCTACAGCTGTCACCATTGGTGACAGCTGTAGAACTGAACTCCTCCATCAACGCCGCCTCTACTCGAGAAGATCTTTCCCGGCTACGGTCAACGACACGTCGTCTTTGTACCAACAATTTCAAGAAGCGCGCCGAAGTTCAAGAGCGTTTGGCTGACAACGACATTGACGACAACAAGTTGGCGCTATTGGAGACTGAGGAAGCTACGTTAGAAGCAGAGATCAGCGCACTCTCTGGCGCCGCTGACAATGCTTCCAGCAAGATCAATGCATTAATGCGAGAGACCTGCAACACAGTTCATCACGCCGTGGTGAACTCGGCCACTCTATCAGCGGACGACTCCAACGACAACGCCACCGCAAATCCAACTTCTACTGAGTCAGTCTCTGGTCTAGTCAGAGCACTATTTTCGGCACTCAGTCGTCGGCCTTACGACTCAAGAACCGAACGAGCCGATATTATTCGTCTCCCTAAGCAGGGTCGAAATCTTATCGATCCCTATCAGCTTCCAGCCCACGTCAGACGATTGGACTCCAATCATTGGAGAAATGGTTTGCCAGCAACAAGTTTGGTACTTTTGACGACTTGACTAAGGCCTCCGTTGCCGATAAGGAGATGGAAACTCAATTGGTTGAGAAGGCTATAGAAAGTCTCTCATCTCATCGTAATGTCGCCTCAGAGGCGACGCCTCTGAGGCAAACACTTTGGTTGATACCTATCGTGCTACTTGGAATCATGATGGTTCAACCAACTTAAGAACATGCTCATTGACAAGTTCGCAAAGGCCGACGACATCCGTCGTGAACTCGACCGTAAGATATCCAAGCTCACATACAAGGGTCATTTTAATGTCGATGGGTTCATTTCTGAGTTGCGCCAGATCCACACATTGGCGTCTACCATTAGCTCCTCGCCTGAGGATAGTGGTCACTTCATGATGAAGTCTTCATCGATGACATTCTCCGGTGTCTCCCATTCAATGTCCACTCAGTGGACTCCACTGACAAGTAGTTCAAGAAAGTACTCATTGAGTACTACTCAAACGGCCAGGATATGTCGACAAAACAGCTCCTCGACTTCGAGTCCTACCACTAAACCATGGCAGTTCAAGCTACCCCTAGATGCTCCGTCCGATCAGCACTCCATTTTTGGTATTCTCTCGGACGTGGCGCAGTCCCTCTTGGTTTCGACTGACTTTAGAAAGGTGTCACTTGAATCTAACCGTGGCTCTTGTCGATAGGACATGAGAGTCAAGATCTCCAAAGTTAGCGACTCTACTACCAACAAATTGTGGCAACAATACCAAAGCACCACCTAGTGCGATAACTTAAGCTCGTGACGAGCTTCAGTAGACGACGAGCTGCTCGTCGTCTACACAAGGAGGCCAATGACTGGGCGCGGAAGCAGAACTTTGTCGTCATCGTCATGGGGAACATACTTCCGAGCTTTTCGAGCTTCGAGGCTCGATCTCGAATCGATTCTTTCGATTTAGGGACGCCGGTTCGATCCAAGGCTCCGGCATGTTTATGTCTTTTCTATTTCGAAACGTTGCGAACAATGGAGCCACTGAAACCCGGCACCTGCTCATGCGCGCCCCCTAAATTCCTCGCCCGTAAGATACTCAATCCGCCCCTAAATTGCTCCAGTCTCTGGCGACTGAAACTACTGTCGCAATTTGCGACAACGGGAAAGGTTTGGAACGAAGCTTGCCTCGGAGAGCTCTCAAACGAACAATATCAAGAGCGCGCTCCTAGACGATGGACATCGTTGTTCATACACGACTCGTGTAACACGAGTCAGGCGAGTTAGGTACATGTCTGTGGTCTGCGTGGACCTACTGGTCACAATAGCATCAGGATTTCTTCAGAAACTACGAATTTATCGTTGTTCGATGCGGATTTTTTATAATTTCCGAAAGGGCGGGTATTATTTCCAAAAATAATTCCTTTCTTCCCTTTCCTGGGAATATTCCCGGGAATAATAGGGATAATTCCCCACTTTGAAGGTGGTACTTTCAGCCATCCTCCAACAGGATGTCGAGGACTATGCCATGGTCCACGCCGCGTGGAAGATAATAATAACCAAGAGAGGCGCTATACGACATTCCTGTCGAATTCCCAGCACGGGTGCAATTGGCTCAGACATAACGCCTCCAGTTCCAACCTGTGCTGCAGTGTTACGGTCGCAACTCACCAACGCAGTGCCAAAGTTCGACCGAGATAGGTCGCTAGGGATAGTGGAAAAAAGCGTAAAAAATCTCGAGATCTCGGTCCGTTGAGGTGAGTCACGCCAAGACTTCACGTGGAAGTGACGCGCTGCGGTCACGTCCAGTCGCGTGCACCCTGCGGGTTGTCGTCACGACAATGTCGTGACATGCGGAACTGTAATGAGCACATTATGACGCTGTTATTCGCTAGCTGTAATCACCTTCTCCTCGCAACCGGATAGCCATCGTCTAAATAGCAGGACGTGGTACTTCGTCGAAAGCTGCTTTCGAATCAAGAAAGACAGCAGATAGCTTACGAGTCGTAAGTAACGACCATCAGGTTGGAATGTGATCGTGACTCACGAATCGTAAGAAAAGCGATCACAGGCCTTTTGTCTGTGAGACTTCCTGTGCGTGTTGCACACCTTAAAACTTGTGGTAGGAGGATCTGCCCGCTCCTGTTGTCCAGTCTGTTAGCTGCATTGTATCGATTGGTCGCTATACGTAATCCACATATGATCACCATATTATGATGGCCGAACCGTTCGGCCCGAACGGAGTCAATTCCATAAAGAAAATCTCGTCGAGCTGTTCGTACAATCGAGCACAATCGTACAATTTTTCAGATTTTGGCCAACACTTCGGCATATAGAGGAGCCTTTTGATCTATCTGGTAGCCTCCTACGCTTCGTAGTTAAGCCAGAATAATTCTACACGTACGCACGCACAAAGCGAAAGTGCCTGCTGTTGCGGTATATGCTCCGCTCGCTCCGCAATTTGATACCCCCATCTGCCTTCGTGATTGAGTTGTCAGAGTCACTAACATCGACCAGCTATAGTATGGATTGACGACCCTATCACAACCTCAAGTAGATCCGTCACTCACTTATGCTTAGTGTCACATTACACGCATGCCCCCACTCGGGTGTGACGCGCAGGTTCACGGCTCTATCGTCATCCCACAGTCACCAGCACTTCACGGCCCGATCAGGCTCCGAGGATGCTTAATTCGGCGTCTTTAGTTGGTATTCATCCCTGCTGCCCAATCATGATGCTTCGTCATTCCGCGATTGTGCACATCCTAGTCGCTACACTTATCAATTCTCCGGTTATCAAGGCTGTGCCTGTGACGGTTTCTGTTACCCCTCTTGATGCATTCATGCCGCAGGATTACCTTGACTTGTTCAAAGCGGGTGTTAAGCATGTTGTACTCGCCGAGAACTTGCTCTCAGCGGATGGTTTCATTGAATTCCCTGGCGAATGGATGACGGTGCCGCTCGCCAAGGAGATACACAACTATGCTGTTCAACACAATGCCACCGTATCCATAGGCATCGTGCCGCAGCCCTTCATGAGCAATAGCAGTAGGAGTCTACAAGATTTTGTTTCGAACGTTCAAACTACTATCAACAACTACTATGTGGACGGGCTTCTCTTTCAATTATGGCTCAAGTCGATTACACCACGCGGAAAAGAGTGGGAAGTGGTCAACAATTTGACTTCTATCACTCGTAGCAAGTTGAACTCGAGTAGAGGAAACGCGGCTACGGCTTCAATCATGTAGGGCATAAGGACGGAAGACCCTGTCTCAGACAGGGCTGTCTGTGACTGGCAATCATCTTCGTTTCAGGTTCGGTAGCGAGTCCCTATCATCAAGCCTTTGGGAAGACTTAAGAGTTTATCAGCCATGGAATTATACTGATAAATACTACAGCGTCCTGTATAGCAACTCAGTGGATTTCAAAACTCAAATAAGCATCGAATGGGCAGGCAACATCACCGAGCGGCTCGCCAACATGTCTGCGAATATCTCTGACTTGTCGCTCACTGTAAGTCTGTTATACCTCAGTGATGTATAATATAGTGGCTGGATACGGCGTGTTCTCAGATAATCCCGGAAGGACACTGGAGTAATCTCAGCGATGTTAAGTCTTATCGAGACTTGATCGATGACGGTGCGCCAGCATCAGGCGATGGATACTTCGACGACTTCTACTACAACTCACAGAAGCAAATCAAGGAAAAGGCCCAGCTTGTGAAGACGAGACGCCTAGATGGCCTCACCATATTTTACCCTGTCCTCGATCTGCCCGCTACTAATGCATCCTCTCTGCTGCATGCAGCCGTTTCTGGATAGCTCAGTAGCTTTCAGAGCCGAGAAGCTCTCTGATTTGGACTTTGTAGATGACACATATTTCTACTTGGAGGAGATGAGTACGTAACCGTCAGTAAATAACGTATGTTCAACCGTTGAGTTTCAACGCAAACCGGTTGTTATCCCACAAATTCACATCATCTTTTGTGGTCTTATCGTCTCGATTTTTTTGCTTGGGTCATCGTACGATCAAAGTCCGGTTTTTTCTTTCTATTTTGTCGACTGAGTTTCAGGGGGCCGAAGAGAGTGGGGGATACTCCTCGAATCATCTTTGGGAAAGAATATTACTTGGTGAAGGACGATTTCCTGATGGCTCGACGGAGCTAATAAAGCCCTCAGAAAGCAGATGTGCAGCACATCATGTGCTGTTTCGAGTAGTTTCACCGAGCCTGTGAATCACGATGGGGGCGGGGGGCTCTTACGCTCTTTACCACCAGCGACGAGGGGAAAGGTGGTTCAGAGACTTCTTGACCTCAGATGGTCTCGGGTTTCCGTTCAGAACACTTCCCCTCGCCCAAACTCGGTGAACACTCTCAATCCTCACAGTACTACTGGTACTGTACCAGGTGTTGCAAGTCGCGTCGCAGAAAGTATTGCGAAAAAGCTCCGCGGCCCACAGGTGAGTCACTTGAATTAACTCTTCTCGTGAAAGCTCAACGAGACGCAGAATCTTGCTATTGGTAGGCCCTGGCCGGGCATATACTGTAAGGTGACCGAATTTGATCAGACATGCACAACCGAGATGTCACATCGGAGATGCTTCATCTCAGATGAATCACAGGCATCATGCGCCGTCGAGATTTGGTTGTTGTTGACCAATACCTCGGTCACTTGCTCTCCTACGTGATGCCTTAAGCATGCTCGAGCTTATGTTGTTCATGGATTCACCTGCTGTGCGAATACGGCATAATATGCCGTATTCGCAGGGTATATTGTAAGCATCTTGAGCGATAGCCGCAGCACAGTTGTTAACTCCATGATATTTGAGGAAAAATGATAGTTGGTATCGATTATACTCGATTATAGTTGGTATCACTATCATTTCCTAATGGTTAACTCCCTAGACAACGACGCTCTTGAGTTAGCACTGGGAAGACTCGACCTTGAGCCAAGTGACACTGCAGAGACACATCTGAGTAGAGTGAATCCGGTGGCGAGGTCCGTCATGACTAAGAAGGCCTTGTTGTCAGGATCCTTGGCAGGCGGCCAAGTCGGCACAAGATAACCATGGTCCAGATGCTTCCCGCGCGCATCGATGTCCAAGAGCCCCCTAGGTACCCTCGGTGCGCTCACCAGTTTTGCCCTTTTAGTCGGCTTCTGCTCCATGCAGTAGTCGCAACGACTTATCCAAGCTCGTACGTTCCGAGCAATGGAGGGCCACCAAGCGAGACAAGAGATGGCATCTTTAGCTTGTGGGAACGCCCGATGGCTGTCGGCCTCATGCCCGGTGAACATCAGCCATTCTCGTAGTTCCCAGTCTGGGACCACGTTAGTATTAATGATTTGCTCCAGGCCCACTACCTTCCCGATAGGGACAACCGGGACGATAACCTCGCCATGCAAAGTGACGTCGGTTATGACCTTTACGAGACCATCTGTGAAGGTAACCAGTCCAAGGGATTTGGCTTCCTGCGACGTGCGGGTGATATCTTCACCACTGCCGAAGTGGGCATGCCACGCGCTCAGAGTGTCCCCATGGACACGAGTGTTCCCATCGGACGATTGTAACCGACGCAGCTCCCGGAGAAGCTGCCCACTGAGCAGTGCCTTTGCCAGCTTTCAATATCGCCTTGCGTTCACAGTGGGCATTCCCGAGCAGTCACAACAGTATTGGATGTGAATTCCGTCCACACTAGAAATCTGATATTAATTTGACCACACTGAGATCTTCTTCTGTCGTATTCATTCACTGAGGGTTATGTAGCGTAGTACTGATGCACGTGCACTATCAACTATCCTCTTTACTTGCCCAATCTCTTTGAGCTCTCCTATTGCTTCCTATCATCAGTGTCGGACTCGCAGCGGGCACGCACGCCACTCAGAGATTCACAACAACATTATGTTTGACGATTATTCTTACAAGAAGTCTTATGCGTACATCAGTGATCTAGTGGGAAGCAAAGGAGTAGTGTCTTTATCAATGCTTCTCAACTTTGACAATTATGAATTTGCAATCTCGTTAATATTGCATGAGTATATACCGATCCATATTCATTCCTATATCCACCAGAACAACAACACTCATTAATGCAGACCAATGATAACAAGTGCAGTCAATCTATAATACTACTAGTAGTGGTGGTAGCAGGAACACACGAAACCAATTTAGCTGAGCGACCCAAGCAAAAACAGATGAACTTAAAAGCCACTACTAGCAATAACGTATTTACAGTGCGTGCGTCAAGTTTCCTCTTCACCGAGCTGTGAGAATATACCGCTTTCGCCTTCCTTATTGTCATCATCATCATCGTCATCTTCCGAATCGTGCTGAAAATCATGGCGTTTCACAACCCGTTTTACGTGAAGTGGCGAAAAACGCGATATTCGCGGTGGTATGCAGTAGTCGTGAAATATGTTTTTCATATCACTAGAGTGGTCAAACTCCAATACATACGCAATACAACAAAAATAATCATCGAGAAAATCCGAAAAAATTCGGAAACGCATTTGCTTCCAGAGGCGATAAATGACTAATTCCGTAAAAAAATTATCGAAAAATTCTTCCCAAAATTCGATTCACAATTGCTCACAAACAATTACAGCGCTTTACAACACACCAAGTAGAAATACTAAATCAATAATATTTTATTGTATTTATTTGAGTTTAACCACCCTAGTGATATGAAGAACATATTTCACGACTACTGCATATCACCGCGGATATCGCGTACACCACTTCGCGTAAAACGGGTTATGAAACTCCATTAATACCATAAACTTACCAAATCAAAGTCCCATGCACCACTAACCGCTCCGCTGTATCCTGTCCGCGTCTTGACAGCTCTAGGTGATCGATACCTATCATCATACCGTAATTCGATCAACTTACCTCCAACTCACCCTGGAGGCTTCGTAGGCTCCCTCAGCTCTATCGTTGGCAATTGCCTCAGGAGCTCCACGAGGGCTTTTTGATCTGCCTGGCGGAAAAAACCTTCGTGTCGTGTTAGAAGCTGATCCACTGACGGTCTGAAGCGACGTGAGTAGTAATGGTGGTTATTGTCATCAATTTTACAGTAGAAATTTTATGTGGAAATAAATGGAGTTTCACCACCCTAGTGATATGAAAAACACTAGTGAGGAACATATTTCACGACTACTGCATATCATCGCGAGTATCGCGTTTTTCACCGAGTTTTACGCCACTTCACGTAAAACGGGTTGTGAAACTCCAATATACAACTATATGTGTTGGTGAAAATATGAAAATTTTGGGAAATTCCTATCAGTTTCTGTGCACTTCTACTACTCGAACTCATATAATCAGCTGAGGAAACCAAACACATATTCCTACTCCAACACTGCATATATATGTGCATCCGTGCACGCATATATCTATATCACAACTGTCCCTTATACCACGCATACACATAGTGTTGCGGTGCCGCACCAGATGTTGTATAAACTGGCGACCACAACAGAAGTATAGTAGAGAGCCTTCTTACCACTATAGAGACTATATCGCAACGTAAAGAGTACGAGCAGTGCAACTCTGGGCATGCGTGCTAAAGGATACTCATAACAACACTCACCGTCTGCTGGGATCTTTCTGAAGACAATCCGCCACCATTTTTATAAAACAGGAGTCCCAAGGGGTCGATTTCGTTCTCTCCAAAGTCGGTGGAGGATTTTCCAGAATATTTTTCATAACCTGAATAAAGGGAAAAAATCTTAAAATCTTCACAGTGCGCAATATACTACTACTTTCAATGGATGCAAATTTTGGTAAGGTGCAGTGCCATTCGCCAACTCTAATGCGGTGACACCGAATGACCATATATCGGCTCTATAGTCGTATCTACGAGAAACATCGGAAAAAATACGCCAAGTCACGAGAATTTTTTTCCAGTGTAAGGGAGGGAGGGGGTATGCAGACCAGCAACAACGTGTTGCTGACAGTACGAAAAATTTTGCGAAAATTTGGTTTCTACTTCTGAACTCAGCGTAGTGAAGCGACCATATATTCGAAATATACTCGCTTTCCTCAACTGAACTTAGCAGTTTAGTCACAAATTATGATTTAATGAAGTTTCACGACCCGTTTTACGTGAAGTGGCGTAATTTTCTGCGATTTGCGGTTTACAGTGTTTTGTGGGATTCATTTTCCACTAGTTTTTTTCATATCACCAGGGTGAAACTCCAATATTCCAACAACAACACTTACCCGTTTTTGCTCTGCTCGAGGACCTCAGGAGCCATCCAACATGGCGTTCCTACGAAAGTCTGTCGAGATCTCGAATCACGCATAGACGCAGAAACGCCAAAATCGGAAAGATATCTAAAGGTTCATGTGAGAAAGATTCAAAGTAGGCCCAAAAACGGCCTACACTTTTCCGTCCAGACTGAGGAGAATATTGCCAGCTTTCAGATCCCTGTGAATTTGCTGATTCGAATGAAAGTGTCGAAGGGCAATGGCCGTCTCGCGCAGTATATAAGCGATGATCCCAATACTCTAACATAAGTGAATTCTGTCACGCGCCACAAAACTATTATTATTACATTTATGCTGTGACCAGTACGTTTCTTATACTCTCTGATGACATTCTGGCAAGACCCGCCGTTTATCAGAGGCATCACCAACCACATCTTAGCATCAGATGAGGAAAAGGCGGTATGGTACGTAATAACCTGAAGTGATATGGAAATGTTCATTTGTCAGCAACAGTATCAATGGAGTTTCACAACCCGTTTTACGTGAGGTGGCGTCGTAAAACTCGGTGAAAAACGCGATATTCGCGGTGATATACAGTAGTCGTAAAATATGTTTTTCGTATCAGCTCTATGTTTGAGTAGGAATATACGTTCGCTTTCCTCAGCTGAGCTCAGGAGGAGTTCCCAAAGCGAACTATAGGAATTTTTATAGGGTAAAAATGTACAGAAACCAACAAGAATTTCCTCGAAATTTTCATATTATCACCAACACATGTAGTTTACCAATTGCATTTTTCCCCACACTTCGCAGTTAAAACAGTAGCAATGATAGTTGTAAAGTTGAATATGAAAAATAAATATAATGTCAGCTAATGGTTAACCATATAATAGTATTAAATATAAACATATGAGCTATGATTAGAATCAATTAAATATAAATATGAAAGGTACTTCTTCTTGCGCAGCGCCCCTTCAACAAGGCGAGTATAGCTGCAGGCCCAGTCACTGCTTTCTGAGCCTGCAGTATGAACCGGAATATAGTCGATGAGTAGGAAGGCCCACCAGAGACCCCCAGCAGAAGAATATTTTATGTGTGAGGTGATATTACGATTAATAATATATTTATAACCACATTGAAGATATAAGACTAGAGCACACACTGTTATATAACGTTTAACACTATTATGTATAATAATGTAATATTATGTAGTTCCTAGATATCCACACACTACGTATAGTTTTTGCTTACCAGAACTAGTGATAGATGTGATATGAATAGAAGTAAAAGATGACAACACCAAGAGTAGTATTGATAGCAGTTTTGGTAGTAGTAACAGGGATAATACAAATAGGTGTGATATTAGCTGAAATTGTGGTATTATATTCGACAGCATGCATATTAGTGGTAGTAGTAGTGTTGGATTTCTCTAGGTCTTCCCCTATTACGTTCGGATGAGTACACATTTTCATCACTTGTAGTTCTTTCCGAATATCATCAAAAGTAGTGCCGTCCAAACACTCCAAATCAATTACTTTAATAGCAACATATTCACCCGCATTCACACCGGTAGCCACTTTGGCTTTATATCTGACATGAAAAATATCTTGAGGTTGACTACGGTGTCCACAGATAAAAAGATACGCCCTCCTTACACTGTAGCAAATGCGCCATAACCTATAGCACATTCGAGCTCATAGCCCTCAGTAGCAGTCGGCCAGTCGCTGCCCAACTCGGAAGAGGCGTTGCTGCCAGACGGTGTTGTTGTTCCCGTCATTGCTGCTGAAATGTAAAAGTTCAAAATTGCCAAACGATAAACTTCGCTCCGCTAAGACAATTCTCGCTCGCCCAAGTGATCGATTATAGTATGAGCCGCTATTGCGAGCCCTCGTCTCTCAGTCGCAGCGAGGATTGAACCATGGTAGGGGGGAGAGGGGGTCGGTTTATGCAACTTTCACGTGTTCTTTAGAATTCATCACTGGCCTGATGTGTCGTCGTATTTAATTGTGGGTAGGAAAGTTGCATAAACTTTCTCCTGTGTTTTAGGCCAAGTCCGGCAAGACCAACCCCATGCGCGATTTGCGCATCGAGAAGCTCACTCTCAACATCTGCGTGGGCGAATCCGGTGATAGGCTCACTCGAGCAACTCGCGTGCTGGAGGCTCTCACTGACCAGAAGCCCCTCACTTCTACTGGTAAGCCCATTCGGAATTTTTCACCCCTTTTTACCGACGTTTTTCAGCTCGTTACACCATCCGTTCCTTCGGAATTCGCCGTAATGAGAAGATCTCTTGCCACGTCACCGTCCGCGGCGAGAAGGCTGCTGAGATTCTCGAGAGGGGCCTCAAAGTTAAGGAGTACGAACTCCGCGACCAGAATTTCTCCGAGACTGGCAACTTTGGATTCGGCATCAGCGAGCACATCGATCTTGGCATGAAATATGATCCTTCTACTGGTATCTACGGCATGGACTTCTACGTCCACATGGGCCGCCCTGGTCGCCGTGTTGGCGAGCGCAAGAGAAAGTCTGCTCATGTCGGTCGCCATCATCGTGTTTCCGCTGAAGAGACGAAGGAGTGGTTTAAGAACAAGTACGATGGTATCATCCTAAACTAAGCAGAGAAATGCTCTTGCTCACTCACGGACCATTTCCGCTGCGAAAATAAATACTTTTTCGTGTTGTGTTATTGATACAATTCACAAAGTGATTTTGACCGTCGGAGAGTCTTCCAGCTGTGTTCCCCTCCTCAGGGTTTGATAACAATGAGGAAAATGATATTTGCTAATGTGATGACATCTACGTGGGAAACTGATTGAAAAATGTGTTACTGGATGATTCGGTGGTATACTGCCGAGTTCGCGTAGCAATGTGGGAAAATATGCACTGATAGCGATAATATGAAATTTCTGAGGGAAATTTTAGGGATATTCTTATTGATTTTATACACCTCTACCCGAAACCGTGCGGAAACTCGTAAGCTCAGCTGAGGAAAGCGAACATATATTCCTCCAGCACTGCTGTAAATATTGCGACATTTGCAAGCGGTTGATGACAGTAGTTCCACGTCATAGTTTTATTGTTTGTGACTTTTTATTTCAACTTGGGCATTTCGGTGTCGAGTGAATTCAGAACTTGTGAAAGTGAGAGTTTCTAGAGAAGAGATATATAACGTATAGAAACATAAATGTTCTTTTGTAGATTGCCTCAGAAATGTGCCAATTCTAATAAATTCACACAGTGTACAAAAACCGCCAATATTTTTCCTCATTGGCATTAGGTGCAGCACCCAACTAACAACACAAGAGAGTAAATCGGCGTCACCTGTCTTAGTGACGTTCCCCAACCGATATAGAAATCCCTGATAATAATGATGATGAGGAGCTGCTGCTCTACCTCAGAGACTAGTTTTTTTGCCGATGCGAAAAAAGACTAAAAATGGTGATAACTACGACGAATAAAGAGAAATTACATTGACGACAGAGTCGTGCTCAGCTGAGCTGCAGCAGAAAAACTACGACTGGAAATACACGGATGCCCGAGCTATGACTACAAACTGCCGATAATTATAGTGCAAAATAATAACCATCAGCAGAGTAATGATACAAAAGTGTGAGTGTCTCTCTCCTCGTTGTTATCTCACACTGACCGACAACAGCTATGTTCATCTTTGACAATGTTTATATGATAAACTCATTGGGAATCATTTCCACCAAAGTACTTCAAGCTTCTTTCACGAAGTCTGACAAAAAACAATAAACTCATTTTTAATAACATTTTCATTCACTCACTTTTCTTGAGTTTCTGACAAGACCAAAGACGACGATGACGATGACGAACAAATTGCAGATGCTGACGACTCTTGCTGTTGCTGTTCTTGTTGAGAACTGACTGGTGATTCTAGGCGAGAAGTGGCATCTGATACACACGGGAAAAAATTTAAAAATAAAAATATTTTTTCCTTTACGTTTAGTCCTTTGCCACAATCTTGCCATTAGACTAGTTTTCCTCGGTGACAGTTTATCGCTATTCTCAGGGTTGCTCGCAAATGTCTCACTCGAGGTAGTTCCTCTCAGCGGACACGGTGACCCGTCCTAAAGGGGGTGATGATGATGATGATGATGATGAGGAGGGCTTCTCAAGCTGCTTACAGTTGACGATGCATATTCCGCATTGGACAGATATGGAAAGTTAGAATGATATTCTAACTCGTCAAAATTCCACACTGGTTGTTCATCCATGTTGCGAAAATATCTGAAAAGAATACAAAATACAACAACATATACAACAACATATACAACAACAACATATACAACAACAACATATACAACAACAACATATACAACAACAACAACAACATATACAACAACAACATATACAACAACAACATATACAACAACAACATATACAACAACAACATATGCAACAACAACATATACAACAACAACATATACAACAACAACATATACAACAACAACAACAACAACAACAACATATACAACAACAACATATACAACAACAACATATACAACAACAACATATACAACAACAACATATACAACAACATGTACAACAACAACATATACAACAACAACATATACAACAACAACATATACAACAACAACATATACAACAACATGTACAACAACAACATATACAACAACAACATATACAACAACAACATATACAACAACAACATATACAACAACAACATATACAACAACAACATATACAACAACAACATATACAACAACAACATATACAACAACAACATATACAACAACAACAAGAACGAAAAGGTGAAGAAGAGGACTTACATGTGACATTGTATGGTAAGCTTCGTCTCCGATGAAGATGCATGCGGTGACGAAGTCTGACAATCTATTGATGATGATAATGAGGATGGCGATTCGTTATCGACAATCGCCGCCGCTGCCGAAGTAGCCGACGTAGAACTTGCTAGTGATGCCTGAGGGAAAATATTACAAGCATACCAAGAAAGCCCACCAACGCTTTTTTCGAACTGATACGATAAAATTTTCAAAAACAAACGCCATTTTCATGATACTTTGAATGTGCGTCAAATTGCCTATCGTAAAGAGACAAAGAACATTAGCGTTTCACCACCCTAGTGATATGAAAAACACTAGTGAGAAACATATTTCACGACTACTGCATATCACCGCGAATATCGCATTTTTCACCAAGTTTTACGCCACTTCACGTAAAACGCGTAAAACCCCATCCAAGGGAAACAACTAATGATTTTTGTACAGGCATTATCATAAACAGTATAAACACAACTGTCAATGTTTATATAAAATTCAAAACTGTAGGAATTTCTTGCAAATAGACATAAAACTGGTCGAAATTCAGCATTCTACTGCAGAGTATACAGGAAAATTTTTTCTCTCGCAAAATCAATCACAGTTCGAGTAAACCGCAGTTTTGGCCCCCAGGGATGTTGCCAGACGTAAAATTCCACGCATTAAGCTTTAATAATAAAAGCGTCCATAGTCTTAGACTGTAATTATACTTTTGCAGTAAGAGGTCACTCCATGTGGCGTACGGAGGAAACATCATATGTTTGAAGGCATACACTTTACAACCCCTAGCCACGTCCGTGCTCAATGGGCATTAAGATTCACCTCACATCAACTACTTACTAAAAGAGAAAAATAATGAAAAATTTACGATTCGAAAAGTTAATAAAATATTCCAACATAATTACAACTACAACCTTTCGGTGAAAGCGAAAATTCAACAAACAGTGTAGAAAACCCCCTACTTTTCTTCGTGCGGTTTCGTAGGCTTCTGGCATTTGTTTTTTCAATTCTTCACAGTCATCAGGCACGACCATGATACTCCCACGCTCATACCTACAAAGAGGACCGACTTTATCACTAGCAAAAGTGCAAATACAATCTAAAAATTATTGTTGAATTCGCTGCCGTGTAACACACACTGTTTACTGAGCCTGCTGCTGTACCTCTACACTAACTATCACTCCTCGAAGGGATGCTGCGCAGAAAAAAACAAGTCTAAAACTATAGGTGCTCTCACTATCAGAAGTCCCTAACACATACGTCTAAGGCGCCTAGCAAAATCGCTGATTATGAAATATCGACTCGAAAACTGTTCACCTTCTAGGGCATCCCTCCAGAATGTCCAACTCCCTCATTTTAGATGGCGATACTCTGTAGATTTCACTGAGGAAAAATGACATATGTAAAAAGCGCGCGCCCGAAAATTCATCGAACTTACCCTTCAACACGCAAGCCACCACCGGGGATTTCCAGGACGTAGGGAATGAAGTAGTTGGTGTCGTAAATCATGGGGTAGGGGATTTCAGTTCGAGCGGCCGAAATGAAGGCAACATCGTCACTTCCAGCTGGAAAAACGACAGGTGCAGGGATCGAACCTGCGCCGGTGCTCACCCTTGGGTATCATAAGTTTGTGATTCTTCAATCCCCGCTTGAGTGTGCCTACACGAATATCATCGATATCAAATTACATGTTCCAATATCAATCTACAATGCGAACCAGATCTCTCGAGAAATTCCGAGACTATAAACTACTAAAAGTTGTCCATGAACACATATCTTTATCACGTTGATGTTGATAATAAAAGTAAGCATTTGTGGGAAATCCTCAAAACAAAACAGCGTAGGAAAATATGCACATGTTTGACCACATGTGTTGGTGACAATACGAAAATTATGAGGAAATTGTGGCAGTTTCTCATTCGTTTCTGTACACTTCTACCCGAAATTATATGTAGACTTCTAAAATTAGCTTTGGGAACTCCTCCTGAGCTCCGCTGAGAGAAGCGAACATATATTCCTACTCCAACACTAAAACTACTATTGCGTTTTTCTCATTACGTATTACACCACTTCACGTAAAACGCGTAAAACTCCACCATACACTACTGATAACTTCACCAACCGCAACAAACTCACCATAGACAAATACCAGCTGGTCTGAAGTCTCATACGGATAGCTGCCCTCGGGATTAGCAGCAGCACTAGTGGGCGAAATTAGTGACCACGGCGAGCGAGCATTTCGTCCCGTAAGGGTAGGAGACGAATAGTAGTCAGACCTTGGGTGGCCCTCAAGGCTACTTCCCATCGAGAAGAGTGAACACGCGCTGGTGTTGCGACGCAAATCGGGGGAATATTTCGAGTCGGCGAAACTGAGAATGAAAAAAAACATATTTTATTTTTCCTCAATCGATGCCTTATTTTTTCATACTTCGGAGCTGAGACCACAGCGTGCAGTGGAACCCGCAACACCGAAGGCGATCGAACTGTGGGCGGCGATGATGGTCTCTGTGAGCGCCAGGAAGGAGGAGGAGGAGGAATAGAATTGTTGTTGTTGTTGTCGGTATTGGAGTTGTTGTTGCCTTCATTCAAAAGACTCCAGATCGCCCTCCTGAAATAACATCAAATTGTCATACGATACATGATAAAAAATACATTATATGTACATTGGAGTTTCACCACCCTAGTGATATGAAAAACATATTCCACGACTGTCGCAAGGCGCAAATATCGCGTTTTTCACGAAGTTTCACGCCACTTCACATAGAACAGGTTGTGAAACTCCATTAATAAGCAATAGCATCAAACACATATATACATTGGAGTTTCACCGCCCTAGTGATGTGAAAAAACACTGGTGAAAAACATATTTCATGACTACTGCATATCATCGCGAATTTCGCCTTTTTCACCGAGCTTTACGACGCCACTTCACGTAAAACAGGTGAAACTCCATTTATTATTATTATAAGATTCAAGATTCAGGATGGAGTTCCATCCGTGATATGAAAAACACTGGTAAAGAACATATTTCACATTTCACTTGGCAAAAAACGCCGAAGTGTAAGCAGTGAATAACGTGTAAAACACATGATATATTCCTACGGTGCAATTCGCCAAATATTTTCAATTCACTTTCATACCACTTTTTTTTCACAATGCAGTATTACGCCACTTCACGTGAAATGGGTGAATCGATTGACAACGTTTCAAAGGCTTTTCCTATTTTTTAAATTTCACCTTGGACCGCCGGCATCAGCACTCAAACTGTTACTGCTATCCCCACGGCCTCGAGTGGCCGCCAGCGAACTCGACGAAGATGAAGACCTATTTTGGTGACGGCTCTGTAAAGGTGACGAGGGAGCACCAACGGGGATGCCGCTGTGGAACATTATAATACACAAAGACGATTGACAGCTGAAAGAATACACCAAAATCAATCTGTGACGGATTTAATAATACAAGTGTAAAAAACTATGATTGCTATGATTGAAGTGCTTTACATTTTTTAACGTATGATATCATCAGTGACGTATACAAATAAGGAAGCCCTGGAGCTGGTTCAAAGGTTTCCCGAAAAAAAGCACCTACGTGGTGCCCCCTGGAGTAGGAGCTCAGATTCGCCTCAGATTGCCTAGGGCTCCAAAGAAAGCGGAAATTCAGACTATGGCACTGCATGTAGTAGTCAATAATTATAGAATATATTGGAGTTTCACAACTTGTGTGTGTGTGTGTGTAATTGGTGCCGGGCATTACGGGCCTAGTGGCCTATCGCCCTTAAACATACAATCGCCGACTCCAGTGGTCACGAGAGGCTCAACGACAGCTCCCCAAGAAAACAATATATGAGTGAGATAAGCAATGAATGAATGATGAAGTCAGGTCAATGGTATGATGTAAACAGTAGAGTAGAGCTTGAGACAGCTAAATGAGGCAACGAGAAAGTTTAGCGATGCTCAATGCCTGCTGCATAGACTCCTTGTCAATGTAGAGCAGTTTGAATAAGTAATGGTTGATATCCGTGGGGGGATAATAACCGGGAAATGACGAGGATGATGTTGCAAAAAGGCCGGGCATGAGAGTAGTAGGTACAACACCGTGTTGTATTGAGTGCGGAGCACTATGACATGCTGAGGACGTAGAGGGTCGGGTGAATGGGAGCACACCAAGCCGTAGGCGGCACAACAGACTCTGGTCGTTGCGGGTGAAGGTGTGTAGGGCATCAGTAGCCCAAGAGTAGCGTAGATGAACGGCAGGAGACTTTCTGACCCTGGTGACGGCCATCCTGGCAAAGGTGAGCATTCCTCGTGCAGGCGGTGGCGTTGTTGGAGACGAAGGTGAGCGAGAGTGCTACTTCACTTTTCTCGAGGGAAGAATGGTTGCATGACTACTTGGGCTCGAGCGCGTTCATCTACCGCATCATGGGGTCCAAAACCCACGTGGGCCTTTATCCATTGGAGCGTGAGTGAACCTTCTGCGTATCGCACCCGAAGAGGGAGAAGTGACCAGACTTGGAGAAGTAGAGGTCGTATGCTGTATACGGTATACAGACAGAAGTATCCCATTGCTGTCGCTGTGCTGATCTCAACTCTCTGGAGTACTCGCTTGAGGTATCCCAAAAATGGCGTCGTAATATGTCCCAGGGTAGACCTGCTCGTACTCGTGTGTAAATGACTCATCGGTTTTTCCCAAGTCATGGAGACTCCAATGTGCGATTCCAATAGGGCTTGCATGTATCCAGTTTTGTCCGATATTCTTCCCATGAGGCTTTGGCATAATTCCACGTAGATACTCTCCGAGGTGGTCTCGGGATGAATAATGGCTGCGTAGTAAGAGACCAGCGAATCTTCAATGGTGAATGATCTGAATTTGCAGGAGCATGTTGCAATACGTTGCTGATAACTCGACCTCGGAGGGTCTTGGGGGCTGCTGCTACGTGGATAGTTGAGCTACCCATAGGTCCCAAATAGGTATGTGTTTTGAATAATCCGGAGGTGTAAACCATGTATCCCAGCTCGTAGTATATTTCCTCGATCTCCCCGCATCATCGTGGGGGGTGGATGATGTATCCCACTCTGGATGGTGTGCGTCGAGGTCTCCCTCCACTAGAACTTGTGGAGATACGATGATCGTATTACGATCTGTGGGAGATCGACAATCGTTAAGTCCATTGCCGGTCGGGAATAGATGTTACAAATAGTAACCAAATTCGAATACGGTAGGTTTAGTAAGGTAACCCCAACGCCATATATGCGTTCTGAGTGTCGACATAGGCATACTGGTGTGTGGTACGATATGTAAATAACATAATGTAATGCCATTACGGATCAGGCATACTAGACCACCACTCAGTCTCCCCCGTGCTGCTAGCACGGTCTATCGCATAGACCCCTGGTCTATGCGCCACCGAATATCCCGGGAAGTTTAGAAGACTCGTCTCCAAATGATGTGTTTCTTGAGGACATCCCACATCTACCTTCGCTTATTTAAGATACCGTAATAGCTCCAAACGGCTAGACTGTAGACCACCAACGTTGTAGGAGAGGACCGTTAGAGTATGTCGTGTCCACGACATACCACGATAAAACTGCTACATGACTTATATTTAATTGACACTAGAAAGATCGATAACACTTAATATAGCTAAGTGGGGACTAACGCCGTCATCGAGCCATCCTCGGTCACACTCGTAGAGTGGATGTATGAGTGATGGCAAGCCGGCCCCAGTTTCGATCTGACTCTCGTCAGGAACCCCCACGCCACGATAAGGCACTGGGACCAGTGGGGGCACAACTTGTGAAGTGGCGTAAAACGATGGTGACGCGGAAAAAAATGAAAATGGCGAACACGATTCGTTTCGCTCCGCTCCGCTTCTTCCCGCGCAGTTGTCTATTTCCGTATCGCTCAACTACCACTGAATAGTGTCACACTCCACAGTGTGACACTATTCAGTGGTTCAGCACTTGTATTGTCTTACTAAAATTGATCCCAATATCGATGTAGTTGCCTCTGTCAAAGAGTTGCATTGAGTCTCATACACCGACACAGTGTGACACACTGGGTGTGTGTTGGTACTACGGGTTAACAGCATTCCGATAGGAAAGTCTAACCTCTTTACAGTTCTTCCACTTTAGGTCGTATGGCGTGCTGTTCATCCAAAGGATGCCGGTTCGAGTTCCCCGTTGTGCTTTAATCGATGATGCCCACGACCATGTTGTACTCAGATGAAGGGGGATAGAGACCTCTATCTTCTCATGAAGGTTAGTGATGCAAACCCAGTGACAGTGACGTGAATGCCATGATCAGCATCATATAACCCTCCCTTCTGTCATTCGAGATCGTGTATGATTTCAAATACTTGATACATTTCCTCCTGCGTTACCGGTTCACCTATATTGTCGTTCAACTCAACCGTTACCATAAGTTGAGGAGGTAGCCCCTTTATATACGTTCCCGTGGGGACCCATGGTGATGATTGCATTGAATATCGTTTGGCTCCGCCGCCCGACATGTTATTTTGTTGGACGATGTGTGAGTAATATACGTGCCACTTTCAATTGGATCCGGATGGGGCAGCTATGCCACTCCATGATGCGTCTTAATACAACCCATTTTGCCCTTAATGAGACCAATATCTGGGATGGGGCAGCTATGCCACTCCATGATACGTCTTAATACAACCAATTTTGCCCTCAATGAGACCAATATCTGGGATGGGGCAGCTATGCCACTCCATGATACGTCTTAATACAAACAATTCTGCCCTTACTGAGACCAATTTCTGGGATGGGGCAGCTATGCCACTCCATGATACGTCTTAATACAACCGACTTTGCCCTTAATGCGACCAATTTCTGGGATGGGGCAGCTATGCCACTCCATGATACGTCTTAATACAACCAATTTTGCCCTTAATGAGTCCAATTTCTGGGATGGGGCAGCTATGCCACTCCATGATACGTCTTAATACAACCAATTTTGTTTTTAATGAGACCAGTTTCTCGGATGGGGTGGCTATGCCACACCAGGATACGCCTAAACACAACCAATTTTGCCTTCAATGAGACCAATTTCTTGGATGGGGCAGTTATGCCATATCTGTATATGGGAGAGCATCTTAATCGATTAGGGGGGAGTGGGGTAAAGAAAAAAAGACAGAAGAATCGACTAACCTCACTACTGCCTTTACAATCGGTGCTCTGAGCGCGCGCCCCCATGGGAGATTGCCGCCTTCCTAATCTTGTGAGTGCGAGGGTCGGTTCACTTACTACAATCGTATTCAAGCATGTTGAATCCTAAATAGACACCAGCCTTTGAAAGGCATATCAGCGTCTATTTTTTCACCTGCATGTCCTTGTTTTTTGGGGAGCCTTGCAGTTTGGAATCTTCACTTGTGTTACAATCGTCACTTTAATAACAGCCTACCATTAGAATCACCAGATTTACCCATCTTTATATATACCTCTGTAATTATCTCTTCTCCGGGGCACACTAATCTACTCTGCCGACCACTGCTCTCAGACAACCACAACCATTGCTGAGTGTCACACTACGAGATGTCATTTGGTAACCCTCAGCTCACTGGTTACCGCTTAGGCGACTTTCTGCGTAGAATATCATCGGACAGAGAGTTGGCGTCAGACAAGTCACTTCGCGCGCGCCACGCGCATGATGGCACTCAACTTCCAGAATCCCAGCGCATCACGTTGTGTTCCCAGAAATGACCGAATAGTTTCTCTCGACGAGTCGTCGATCTCGCGCAAATTCAATTGTGCGCTAAGAGATATATGATCATACTTCAACTCAGCCGCTTCACGTGGATGTTTTCGAAGTGAACACACAACTTCCACTTAACAAACGATTCCTCATCAACATTGAAATTGGAAGTTGACAAGTACGGAATGCAGTGAGAAACAATGTGCATACTCCTTCACCGTGGAGATTCTAGGGTCCCTTCTCGAGTGTGAGTATCAGCGACGAGCACGCGTTGGGCGCGTGACGCTCACGCTGAAGCCTCGCGTCACTCACAATTCCATCGGTGGTGACACTATTGTGCTCATTTATAATGAGTGATTCGAGTAGTGAAGTTGATGAAAATAGGCTGTCCCTGAGGATTTACTTCATTCCCCGCAGTATTCTGTTAAAGCACCTTCATGAAATCATCTAGTTCCTCACAACTCCCAAGGAGGTCAAGTGAACGTGACACCCATCGTTCGGCTTCGACACCACCCCTGACTAAATTTTCCAAAAGCGGTACGTCTATTTGCCCACCTTCCATCAGAAAAGAAGTCTTCATTCAGATGCAGAACACGCTGAACTGACTCCGAGCCATTCATTGCCTCTTCGCAGTCGTCTAATACGCTCCGAATCTGCGATAGAGTCAGGGCGCAGCGCAGTTCCTGCAGAGTCTTCTCCTGGGGGTCGGCGTCCCTGGCATCGTCGAGCAAGGGAGATCTCCGCAACTCACGAGGTGAGTCGGACCGTCGGTCCTTCGAGTTGTAAGTGACGTCTATCAGAAATTGACGAGAAGGAGAGGCGAACGGGCAGAACCGCAACCACGCGAGTTCCTCGGGTGAGTCGTTGTAGAGATATTTCAAGTTGGTGATTTGTTATATTAGGGAACCTGTAGCTCATCGTCAAGAAGGAGTGCAGGAACCTCCTGAGGCCATGTGGAGTACAACTCCCGCGCGCCCTATGATTCAACCAGCTGCGCCACAGGTCGGGATCGGTCCCTCTTCGTCATCTTCCAGTCAAGGACCTCTAGACCAGCCTGTACCGAGCATTTCTCCTGGGAGGACTCAGCCCAGGGTCCAGGTGGCCTACCTCAGACAAGGTGTTCTGCAACAGCTGCGCGAGAGAGGGTATGTCCCCTCAGCAGAGGCCGACGGTGGTGTTTCTAGTATGGCCGTTGAACAAATCAGACGGTACGTTCCTGTTGATGGCAGTTTGGGGTCTCTACTACACAATGCACAAGGTCACCAATGCGCCCCTTGTTTGTTTCATGCAAAACGAAGGTGCCTACGTGGAATAAAATGTCTATTTTGCCATGAAGATGGTCACGAAGGTTTGCTTAGAGTCAAACAAAGGATAAGACCGAGCAAAAGAACTCGAGAACTTTTGCGGACCGTTCAAGAGCGACGGCCCGACCTTCCACCAGAGGATGTGATGAGACTCATCCAAGAACATAAACGGGAAACTTCCAGTCAAAAGAAATGAGCCAATAGTAGTGCTACTTCGCAATCGTTCCCAATTCGCCGCCTCACGTGAGTCGTTGCGAGGAACGTATTGTCGACTTTAATAAATGATTTCAGTTATCACTTTATAACACATTTTTTCTTCCTGAAGGGCCCTATAGATAAATGTAATCATTTGCATCATCTCCGGTAAGGAGATAATGACCTACGAGGTCTCAGGTACGACGGTTCTTCCCATTTTCATAACATTTTAACACATCTTGTTATTTTTGGACCAAAAATCCCGTCCACACTGTTCCTTGTTCGTGCTTATGCACGGGGGCGACTACTATCTGGCCTCCGCAATACTTCAGGGAGGCCACTTTTCGTACCAAGTTTGCTTTGAGTTGTTAAAAGTTAAGCATCACTATGTTAATCAGTAGGTTTGGAGCACTACTCCACATAAATCGCGTTGTACTGAAATGATGTCGATAATGAAAGCCTCGCTGAATCTCTGTCTTTCCGATCTAAAGACATTCTCGCGATACGAGTATCGCACTCGTTGATGAAAAAAAAGGGTCTCCACACATTACCATATGAGCAGCTCTACCTAGTGATTCCAGATAAGCTACATTCTTCTGTAGAGCTTTAATGCTCTAGAGAATTGCACCGTATGATTGCTTGCTGTTCGTTATGAAAAGGCGTGGCGAATTGGTGCTCATCATCTTATCTCCATAGGTGATAACTCTGGCTCTTATTTAATGTAACATAATCGCTGTGTGTACCATCAGCACATTCCTGACCACTGGACGTAGAACTCAACACAACGATAAAGTCAAGTCTTGTGATGCTTCGACTTCTTTTTCTTTTTCTTCTTTTCACGTTGTGCAATAACAGGCGAATCCCCTTCATCATCACTCCACAAGAAATTCGCCTGGTCGAGGGAACTTGGCCTGAGAGAAAACTATTATTTTCCCAACATCAACTCTTTCATAAACTCACATGGCCACCACTTCTCGAAGAACTTGCATTTGTTTTTCTCGTCGAAGCATCCGCCCTGCATGTCGCTCCTGAAAACGTTTCCTCCGTACATATCTTCAAACCAATAGACGTACTTTTTCTCGAGCATGTTTAGCTCTTTCTGCTTCCCAAAAGTCCTCTTCATTTGACCGGTGTTCTCTCATTGCCTCCGATTCGTGTCTACGATGGCGTTTCCGACTCTCCTCAACTACACCAAACCAGAGTGATATTCTATACACGTATATGTTGTGAACTCCAGAGGACTACGATTTCATAACGATCATCATATCATACAGAATTAGAATAAAATAGAGTAAAAAGATCATAAAAAGTAGTAAAATAAATGAATCTAACAGCAAAAAATACGTCACCAATTACACACACAGTTGTTGGAGTAGGAATATATGTTCGCTTTCCTCAGCTGAGCTCAGGAGGAGTTTCCAATGCTGATTATAGAGATTCACAAACGAACTAAGAAATTCACAGAAAGTTGTCAGAATTCCCAAAATTTCCTCTCATAATTTTCATTTCGTCACCAACATGTGTAGTTGTCCATGTGCATATTTCCCCACAGTTTTTAACAGCGGCGACGATCCCTCAACACAAATGTGCAATAACGATCCTCCTTACCAGATTGTTGACTCCTGCTGGACTCTCGCTTCAAGTGTCGCCGCTTTTGCTCGTTCTCCTCCTCGTCGGCCTTGAGCGCCCACATAGCTTTCTTCTCCAGGAAGACGTTGTGCGAGTTGGCCTGAGAGTGGTATTGGAATATGTATTACTTTTCCGGGAATTTCCTCAACAAATTATGGAAATTCACACGCGACTTGAGGTAGAGGTTTACAGGAGCCAACAACATGATGGGAAATCCGGGGAAAATTTTCTCGTTGGAAACAAAAAAATCCCCAGAATTTCTTAATACTTGTCATCAACACTTATTGTTGAGTTTGCGCATATTTTTCCCAAACTGCCTAAGGACGAATAATTTTCCAACTTTTATGCGCAAAACGGTTCAGATTTTTGCAAAAAAAATCTTTGGAAATATTTTTTTCCTCAATTGAGCTCACCTGATCTAGCGCGTTTCTAACTAACGATTTGCCTTCTTCAATAAGCGGACGTCGAGCCATTTTAAATGATGAAACTGCAGATGATTTTGTCGTACAAAAAAAGAAAAAACACATTTCACCCGAGAAATACTGGTATTTATCACTACAATTTCATTTCTTTACCGACACAATCGTTTCAACTACCACCTAAAAGTTACTCATGAATAATGAGTCGCATTTCTTCGCAATTTAGTAAACTGTCCTTAGGTGCGTCCAGAACGCCGATCGCGATGATTATGTCTAAGTACTTCAAAAAAACTGGAGATAATTTTCCCCTTTTAAAACAATCTGCATAATTCAACCCAAATTCCTCTTGCATTCAAACGAGATACAATACTGCAAGTTTACTAGAGTGAACTCAACATCCTCCAAGATTCGGTGAAAATTCTCACTACTATAACAACGCAACTAGCAGAAGCTTGCTTTGGAGATTCATGTATGTAGCACTTGATATGAGGGAGAGATGGGAGCAGTCTACAGTTGATAATAACGTGAGAGAATCGATTGAATTTAACTTCAAAATATGCACATGGTCAACTACATGTGCTGATGACAACCAGAAAATTGCGGGGAAATTATTTGGCAATGGATTTCGTTACTCTCAATTGAGAGTAACGAAACCCCGATCAGATCGATTGAGTTTCATTGAATGACAACATACGAACTTCATACAAGTCATGGTGGCTGGGATATTAGAGGGATAGATCGATACACCCTTAGTGTGATTTCTCTCTCCAGAAACCGCGTCAATACTAGAGCAAGAGACCTAGTAGTTGCAGTTAGGGATATTTGATGAGAGTTTGTAAGTAGTAGTATAGACAAGCTTGAAGGGATGTGAACACACCCGATATCATGCGTGAACTGCAGCGTTCCAAATGCTTATCGTTGAATTCAAAACTTTGTTATCAATGGAGTCTCACCACCCTAGTGATCTGAGAAACACTAGTGAAAACATGTTTCACGACAACTGCATATCACCGCGAATATCGGGGTTTTCGCGGAGATTTACGACGCCACTTCACGTAAAACGGGTTGTGGAACTCCATTCATTATTCGATCATGCTGCCTCAAAATATGAGTATAAGATCAGCCATATCGAACCAGTAATTTGTATATCAATTTAGTGAACTGAAAAATAAATAACTGATAAATAACTACTCAATGTCAGCCCGGCCGAGGCGCCCGGACTACAAATCGATTGTCTGGGCGCACGCGAATGCTCTAGACCTGGTTGAGTTCCACGGGAGTCGGAAAGACATATGTTCAGAGGGGTGTCTTATGCAGCTGCTAGCAATGAATGTCTTATCTCTTCACTTGCGGCAACTATAACTCAACCGCTCTGTTTCTGGCGAGCTTTCTTATGGCACCGTTACAGGACTGTGAGAAAGTGTGCTCACCATAGCAAGTATATTGTCATATCCTTGCTATGTAACGCAACGGTAGGAGCCATATTAGAAGAGTACAGATAGAGGTTGGCCAGAGACCAGCAGAGTATATCCAATAGCAGATATAATACCACAAAGAATGGCAACCGTGGGGTAATGGGGAATCTAACGGTTTCACGGTTACACATTAAGGCGGGCGATATACAAAGATACTGAGAGTGAGAAGCTTACGAATCTCATACCCCGCCCTTCCTAGAAATTGCACATATATAAATACACAAATATCGTCTCATATATTTCCTTCCAACTTGATCACCGTAGCGATACTCGTAGAGGGATTGAACATGACGACAGATTCGTCAAGGGACTGGCAACCGATGACTTCGACAGTAGTTAGATCACCCACTGCATGGGCGATAGACAAAGGTTGACCTTGGAGTTGTCCCGTTGGAAGTTGGATGCCAGCAGACTCCATCAACTGATTGGTGGTAAGGGTAGGAACGGTCGACTCATCAATCCTAAATACATCATCCTCGACGACTCGACTGCTGCCGTAATAACGACGCAGATTGTGAGTATCTTCAGTACTGCCATCACCCAAAATCACAGTACCACGACCTAGAACCGCTTGGATAGAGTAAGGACCAATCCACTTAGGCTGCAATGGTGTGCCAGCTGGGAAGTACTTCATCACTAGATCTCCTGGGCGAAACTGACAGCCTCGACGGGAACCGACCGCATCAGGAGGGTTAGAGTCGTGGAAGTGTAGGAGACTATCCACAGCACGTCGACGGGCCTCATGGACTCGGATGGCCTCCTTGATAATGTCATCAGAGAGCTGCTCTCCTTGAGGTTGGAGTTCTCGTGCAAGAGGTCCCACATCATCCCATCCGAAGAATAGGAAGAAGGGAGTAGCCGAACCGTGTGAGAGATCAACAACCCGACGATTACATCGCTTCTCAGCCTTACTGAGAAATGCAGACCAATTAGTGGGAGCATTACCGGTTAATGCTCTAAGGCAGCGCTTGACCTCTGCCTGTTGTCGTTCCAGTCGAGAGTTTCGCCATGGGCTGTATCTGGGAGCATATCGGACCAGACTTCCAGTACGACAGGCCCACAGCCTGAAGCAACGGCTGGTAAACTGCGGACCATTGTCGGTATAATAGCTTAGCGGGGATCCATACCGATCCACAAGGTCGCGCTCGAGAACAGCGGTGACTGTAGAAGTTGTTGAAGATGGTAGAGCCCATAGCCAGAGGAAACCGCTACTGCTGTCCAAGGCACTCAAGATGAACCTGCAAGCCTTCTTATATATTGGGTGATTGCTGGGTTCTAAGGGCCCCACGAGGTCGAGGTAGACGCAGTCCAAAACGTGCCTGGCTGGAGTCATCTTGCCACCAGCGCTCTTAGTGGTTCGTCTAGAGGTACAATGAGCACAGCTGCATCTTCGAAGGATACTCAGTGTGATCGGTCTCAGACGAGGATGATAGAAGGAAAGTCCCACCATGTGTATGATGGCTTCAGACCCAGCGTGACCGATGGTAGCATGGTGGAAAAGAATAACCTCCTCCACGATACTCTCAGGTAGAACAACCTTGGAGTCGCCAGTCACATAGAGACCGTGACCATTTTGAGTATAAGAAGACGTGATCCACGACTCGGCAGCTTGAAGAGCCTTCACCATTTCCTTGCAGTTACCATTGATCATCATGTCAGCAATACGTCGTATTTTCGCTTCCTCATCGTCGTCCTCCTCAACAGACTCGACATTGGTATCAGATGAGCCTCCTTCGCCCGTAGCCTTGGTAGTAGTAGAGCCGACCTCAACCATCTTGGCTTTGGCACCTTCATCCTCCTTCATCTCTCCCTGTAGTGAGGCAGCATCATCTACGGTATTGCGGCATAGGTCGCCGATATCGGTGATGGCTCGAGGGTCGAGAACGATGTCCAGAAGATTGCGGCGGGCGGGTGAGGATGGGCCTGTAGTTGAGGACTCACCTGCAATAGATCTCGCCAGAGCGTCAGTCCATCTGGGTGCACCAGTCCTCGGAATCCAGACGGTCTTCGTCACATAGCGAGTGTAGACTTCCCATTTGGTTAAGATGGCACCGGAGAAGGTGTCGGCAATATTGTTCCACGAACGGCATCCGTTGATGTTGTCGATGAGAAGTGTGGTTGGACCTTGTAGTTCATGAACGCAGTCAACCACGGCTTCGATAGCAGCAACTCTTTCACGCCATGTCGAACTCATACGCTGCTGAGTAGCATCCCAGCATCCACCAGTGAGCTTCGCAGGAAGAAGGGCGAACGGTTGGGGCTGAGGAGTATCGAACAGCACATCAGTGGTTGGGAAGTCAACAGGTAGAGAGGCAGAATGGGCCAGCTTGCTGTTGGGGTCGTCAAGGGTTACCGCGATGAGGACTACAGCGGACCAAGAGGCGGTGTTGCTATCAGTGAGCAGAACCGTGCCAAGCAGGCGATCACCCAACGATGTGGCGAGGAGTCCCGGGAGTCCAGAGAGATAGAAGGCGACAAGTGTGTAGAAGCTCTCCTTGAGTCGATCATAGAGGTCGTCGGGAGCTTCCCCATTTTCCTTCTGGAAAATGGACTGTGCCTTCTGTATGACAAAAAGGGCTGACATGGCCTCAGGTCCTAGAAATCCTCTGAAGTAGTTGAACACTCCAAACCACTTACGGAGCCAGGCTAATCTCGCAGGTCGAGGGTCGCCACGGTCAGCAGGTTTGAGGGTAGGCTTCTTGAACTCGGACCACGCCATAGATGCCGTCGTGTCAGTGAACTCGAAGCGAGTGGGCTCCATGGAGCAACACCCATTCGTCAAACGCAGACCACAGAAGTTGACCGATGATGATGGCGGAATGGACTTGGCCTCGTTGACCAGGAAGTGGAGGGTTTCCAACTCTTCACGAGCCACAGATACCGCGGCGTGGCAGCTGTTGGTGTCAAGTGCGGCCACGATAACGTCGTCTTTATTGTGCCTGACAATAGCTTTTATGCACTCCTTCTCCAAACGGTCGTTGATTCGGTCAATAGGGATTTGAATGGAGGAGTTGAACAACACACTGCTCCATATCCACCCTTGTGGTAGTACTCGCATCTTCCACCACGTCGAATTGCCGGAGGGGTCTCGAGTGACCAATCCGAACAAAGCAGAGAGCCTCGGAGGGAGAAGTATAGATGAGTACGCATCAGTGACGTCAACCTTTGCATATACGGAGTATGCATACGGGATGCTGCCAATCTTTGACAGAGCACTAGGCTCAGACTGACGGTAGGCTGCTTTACTGGCAGACTCACTCACCACTGAGGCACCAGGGACAAAAAGGAAACGACCATTAGAGTCATGGGTCAGGACAAGCCGGTTGATCACGCGACAATCCAGGGTGATTCTATAGCGAGAATCAACTGCGGGATCCGGATACCTTCGGGGGTTGGCGTCACCAGAACCAGTCCGATTGACCTTGTCGACGATCACAGTAGCAAGCACGGTAGTACATTCACCTTCGGAGCATCGCATTACCTTGCCTTCTCGCTCCATGGTGAGCAATCGATGATGCTCGATGCGCTGGTCGACATCAGACTTGCGACGCAGCTTCTCGCGATAGGGATAGACAGGAGCACACTCTAGTGGTTCGCAACGGCATCTTACACGCTGGCTCCCGGGTGACCGATCATCCTCTACCACCTCGGCGAGGGGGCAGATAGGTAGGGTATCCACCGCAACGCGGTGAGCGGCCAAACGAGTAGCAGATGGTTGATTGATAGACTCGATGCTGGAAACATCCGCGCCCGACCGTGACGATAGAGCCAAACCAAGAGTAGGGAACATATTCGTCCCAATGAGGATGTCCGGATCAGCGCCATCACAGACCAGGAACTTTAGATGGCCGGTGCATTTGCCGCTAGCGAAAGCAACCTTGGCCACATGAGTACCACGGAGTGAGTTTCCGTCAGCCACACCAACGGCAATGTCGTTGTTGAGGGTGGTGACATCACTGGGGTCTAGCACTTTAGACTCCAGAAGGTAGCCTAGGAGTCCTCTGCTCATGAGGGAGACATTGGCTCCAGAGTCCACCAGAGACTCTGCGTGGCAAACACGCTCATAGTCACCTCCCAGCTTCAGACGCACATGTGGCTGAGTACCACCTCTGACGTTGGTCTGGTCCTCGAACGCCGCTGCTGCCTTGGCCGTTATAATGGCGCTGCGAGCAGAGGCAGTAGGGAATTTGCTGATGAACTTGGATAAAGGATCTGGCTCTTGGGATGAGGCCGATGAAGCTGCTACTGCTGACTGTTGAATACTACCAGTGTTGGTGTTGGGAGCAGGGGCTCGACACACACCAGCTACATGCCCTTTGCGACGACAACGAGAGCATATAACTCGCTTGGGAGAAATGCGACAGTGATGTTGGCTGTTAGAGGCCTTGATATCACCACAGGCTCCACATCTCTCGGTTCGACGGTGTATACTCTCCACTGGAGCAGTGCAGTCTCGGGCAAAATGTCCCACACCAGAGCATCGCAGACAACCATTCTGAGGGATACCGAGGGTACCAGAGATGGCGGTATGAACCTTAGCATAGCAAAGGTCAGTGTCCAGGACGAGTGACTTGGCAGACTGACGAGGCTTGCCACCGGAGTTAGTGGTGGTAGCGGTAGTCGGTGGATAAGTCGCTTGGGTAGTGGTAATGGCAGTAGTGGTTGTGAACAAGCCTTGTTGCTCAGCGTTAGAGTAGAATGACTTGAATGTTGCTTTGAACTTCTCGTAGTCGAGTATGCCGCTTGGGTTGGTCATCGCTAATGCCAGCTTGCACTTGGGACAAGTGAAGCCGCGTTGAAGGAGAGCAATCTTATCGATCGTAGATACCTTACCTTCCCCGGGGTAAGTCATCTCCCTCAGATGGAGTACATGCTCGAACTCCTTGATATAGTCATACGGTGACTGATTAGGTGACTGCTGAGTAGATACCCAACGATTCTGTAGGGCACACTTTTCGGCGACGGTGAGGAATTCGTCGTCGAGGGCTTGAAGGATAGTGTCGCAGTGGCCCACTGCGCTACG
>NW_003213971.1:199001-204987 GCF_000006405.1 Perkinsus marinus ATCC 50983
GCTGCCCGTAGCGCGCTTGATGTCCTTCTTCAGTGGTTGCTCCAACAAGTGGAGAATAGCGGCACCTCTCACATGGGGTGATGGGTGAGATGACACGATATCCAGCATAGTAGAACGCCACTCCACATAACGACCATGTGGTGCGTTACCGGCGAACTTGAAATCCTTGGCAGGCTCGCGACCCGCCAGTAGATGGACGTCCTTAACGGTTTGGTTCCACTTTGATGGGGTTGGTGTGGACACTTGACCGAGCACCGAACCAGGTGTTGGAGAGCCAGAGAGATCCATGTTCGACTGGTTGTGGAGGGCTGACTGAGTGACCTGAGTGTTACCAACACCGACAGAGGCACCAATGGCGGCTGTGGGATTAATAGCACTCCTGGTTTCAGTCAAAGCTACTGACAACTCTCCCTTGATGGCGCTCCTGGCCGGGACGTTAGTCAGATTCAGCTTTGCCGCTCCTCGATACGATGTAGCCAAACCGTCCAAGAAAGCGCGAGACAGCCACGAACATACAGGTGTGAGCCAAAGAGGTTCTTCGATCAGCTCGTCGTTCAACATAGACCTCAACTCTCCCGTCAGATGGCCATGCAGTGATGTACTGAATTCAGGAGACTCTATGCGAGTCTTATCAGTCTCATCAACGGGGATGTCCTCATCAGGTTTGATGGTTGGAAGGGCTAGGAGGGCAGATCGAAGAGCGTCTTGAGCAGCTCGCGCACCAGGCTGATCATAGATAGCCAACGCTGCATCAGTAATGGCGTCCTTGGCAGTGTTGATGACTTCTCGGCTCACAGCCCCCAATGTCATATCCTTGCTATGTAACGCAACGGTAGGAGCCATATTAGAAGAGTACAGATAGAGGTTGGCCAGAGACCAGCAGAGTATATCCAATAGCAGATATAATACCACAAAGAATGGCAACCGTGGGGTAATGGGGAATCTAACGGTTTCACGGTTACACATTAAGGCGGGCGATATACAAAGATACTGAGAGTGAGAAGCTTACGAATCTCATAATATCGCTCGCCCATCGGGTAGAAACATGCGAAACGATGATAGTATCACCGTGATACCACATGAAGATGCACGAGCAATGGGTCCTAAGGTAGAGTAAATGCAATTGGCTTATCGTCGCAGACTGCAACTCGCAGTCTTAAAAGCGAGAAGTGTGAGAAGTTTATTGAGATCCACATTAAAAAGGGCATAAAACCCGGCCAGCGCATCCCATTTCCGTGCTGTGGCTGATGAGGGCTGCAATAACGAGCCAGCAGGATCGGTATAGGAATGGATAGACGGGAAATAAATAATGTATAGATGACGATGCGAGACAGATGAGTATGGCCTACACTAGCGATGACACACTTTGGAGCAATCATATATGGAGTGATGTTGCTACCAAGAGTCTTGGTGCAAGAGGGTACCGGGACACTGCTGTCGCCCTAGCATGAGTAACTGATCTTAATAGGGGCATATCCTGGAGGGATGAGGCATAACGACCCCGTCATGAGTAACTGATGTTAATAGGGGCATATATTGGAGGGATGAGGCATAGCGGCCCCGTCATGAGTAACTGATCTTACTAGGGGCATATCTTAGGGGGATGAGGCATAGCGGCCCCGTCATGGGTAACTGATCTTACTAGGGGCATATCTTAGGGGGATGAGGCATAGCGACCCCGTCATGAGTAACTGATCTTACTAGGGGCATATCTTAGGGGGATGAGGCATAGCGGCCCCGTCATGAGTAACTGATCTTACTAGGGGCATATCTTAGGGGGATGAGGCATAGCGGCCCCGTCATGGGTAACTGATCTTACTAGGGGCATATCTTAGGGGGATGAGGCATAGCGACCCCGTCATGAGTAACTGATCTTACTAGGGGCATATCTTAGGGGGATGAGGCATAGCGACCCCGTCATGAGTAACTGATCTTACTAGGGGCATATCTTAGGGGGATGAGGCATAGCGGCCCCGTCATGAGTAACTGATCTTACTAGGGGCATATCTTAGGGGGATGAGGCATAGCGGCCCCGTCATGAGCTACTGATCTTATTAGGGGCATAGCGAAAGGTCCTGCCGGCATCGAGTGATATCACTACGATTGGTGATGAAATGGAGGAGATTTATGGGCATCACAGGTTGGTCGATATAAATCCTGAAGAGAGTGCAGCTTTTACTGCCCTTTTTGACCAGACAAATGAAGTGTATGAGGAAGGGTCCATAGCAGGTAGTGGTGAAAGGGTCCACGTGCTCAACAGTGCCAACATTTTTCGGGTTCACTGGGACGCCCATAGGATATCCTTCTTATTTTAATAGATAATTCCCTAATACACAGAATTAGGAAAGTTGCCGTTATTTGAGGGACTCATTGTGCTACTATTGTCGCTACTGTTCGAGCTCTTCTCTATGATTTTCAATCGATGGTAGCAATAACTTTTCTGATTCACTCGTGGCGTTGCGTTATGTTTTAGTACTATGGCTTTATGACGGTTTTTTTTGTTGTTTTTATCGAAAATGTTCTTCGGTCACGGCAATATGTTTGGCGAGGACTTCGGCGCTCGACCCTCGGGAAACGCCGATACGCAGAAGCTCTATGACGTTCTTGGGATTGAAAAAAGTGCTTCTACTTCTGATATAAAAAAAGCGTAAGCGGGCTCTACCTCTTCATATTCGTGTTAATAGTATGAGCGAAACCGTTATCGATGCTTTCGATTTTGAGAGTACAACCATAGCTGATGGCAGACTTCTGGAATGTATTTCATTGATGCACATTGATAACATGTTATTAATTATATTACATGTTATCATTATAATTGTTTGACGCTGTGGAGCAGTTGGTGTCGAATTTCGGGGATTTCTCATTGGTTTCTGTACACTTCTACCCGAATTCATATATCAACTCGTATAATTAGCTTTGGAAACTCCTCCTGAGCTCAGCTGAGGAAAGCGAACACATATCCCTACTCCAACACTGCTGCAGATATCGCAAATTGGCCATGCAACATCACCCAGATAAAGGGGGAGACGAGGAAGAGTTCAAGTTGATAACTAAAGCATATGAGATATTAAGTGACGATGAAAAACGGAGAAAATACGATCAATTTGGTGAAGAGGGTGTCGATTCAGATGGTAGGTATATACAGGTACTTGGTACTATTTCCGAGAAGTTCGGGCTTAGGTGGTATGGCTCACGCGACTGATATTTTCGATATGATGTTTGGCGGTGGCAGACGAGGAGGTGGCGGAGGAGGACGACGTAGAGGAGATGACGTACAGCATATCTTGGAAGTGTCGTTGAAGGAACTGTACACTGGGGCTACCCGAAAACTTATGATTAACCGTGTTGTGGTTGATAAGGACGTACCTATTACTACTTGTAATGCATGTGATGGACAAGGAGCTACTGTAAAGGTCATTAGGATGGGACCAATGATTCAACAAGTGAGGAGGATAGGGAGGAGTGGTAGGGCAGTGTTGAGGGAAAATAGCCGCGTGTGTTGGTGATAATATGAAAAATCTGGGAGAAAATTTTGGGAAATGCTTAGTCGTATTTTTCCTAATGGAGACTTCTCCTGGACTCAGCTGAGGGAAGCAAACATATATTCCTCCAACAGTGATAGGGCGATAAATGTTGTTCATTCGAAGGCAGAGTCCGAATGTAACGTTTGTGAATATTTCGAGGCTGCGATTCGGGATTATTTGGAGATTTCGGAATGTAAAAAGACGTGATTCTTCTCAAAAACATCGGCAGTGGAGACGTGTGAGCCAGAGTATTATCGTCAGAGGTTTTCTGGGTCTTCCTGAATTTGCATGCTGCATACCACGTTTCTTCCGAATCAGATACAATCACCATGCCGGCAATGTCAGGGCAAAGGGCAAAGTTTTAAAACGAAGCGCAGCAAAGAGATGGTAGAGGTGCATATTGAAAAGGGTATGAGACATGGTCAGCGTATACCATTCCGAGGGATGGCCGATGAGGACAGCCCCGATGTTGAGCCCGGCGACTTGGTCATTGTTTTGAAGCAGAAAGAAGATACAGGTGGCTTCACTAGAAAAGGAAATGATTTATTCATTCGTCGTAGCATAACTTTACTGGAAGCACTAACGGGATATACGACTGTTGTGAATCACTTGGATGATCGAAAATTGATAATTCGCTCTAAGGCGGGTGACATTATCAGACCGATTGATATGACGAGTGAGAAGCATTTTTTGAAGTCTGTGAAAGGAGAGGGAATGCCCACACATGAGAACCCGTTTGTGTATGGCAACCTGTTCTTGATCTTGGACATAGTTTTCCCGGAAAGTTTATCGGAGGAAGCAATGGGGAAGTTGAAAGAAGTGTTGCCGGCACCTAAAGGTTCACCGAGAATTACCAAAAAGATGGAGGAGGAATATGAACATCATGAGTTGGTCGATATGGATCCTAGTGTGAGCGCGCGTATGGGGGCGGAGAGTGGCGGTGGTGAGGCCTATGATGAAGATGACGAGGAAGGTCACAGGGGCCCTAGTGTGGCCTGTGCACAGCAGTAGGAGGAAGATTGGGAATTTGTTGTTGCTGATACCACACCATCACGATCACTGCTACATTCTGCTATCTATTAGTAGTCTTTTTATCAATCATCATCTTGTAATTACTTGAGTTGTAGACTACAACTTGTAGTAGTAGACCTTCGAGAAGGAGGAACGGAGCCTGGGTTGTTTTTAACGGTCGCGAGTTCGATTCCCGGCACGCGCTTTCTTGGAGCATTTAAACAGTTTTGGCCGATACGCGACAGAGGACGGGGATGAGAGCCTCTCATTGAGTGGGTTCCCATATGTCTTGCAGGATACATTGGGCCTTTTCATAGGAGAAAATTGCGCCTTAAACTTAAGTAACACCTCAAGTATACCCTGAGTAATTCTAGCATTCTGTTTGACTACTCAAGTAATCACTTTAAGGCGCCTTTAGGAATCTCTCTCCCTCTCTCTCTCGCTCTCGGCCGTTTTCGTCCAGTCGACGAAACCAACAGCTGACGGCAAGTTGGCTTGTTTATAAGGTCGACGTACTCACCACAAGGAGACCAGCACTTGACTGAGATTCCTTTTCAGAGCTTTCTTTCTCTCTTTTATCTCGGTCTCAAAGCTTTAATCCGTCTCTCTCAGAGAACTGGGTTCTGAGAATCTCCTCGCGACAAATTCGCCAGCCTCAAATCCCCTGCTATGAGATCCATCCAGGTTAGATTCCACCCTTCTCTCTTCCTGCCGCTTATCTGAGCTCCCAAGTGATATGCCGGATCCCACAACAGTAGTCTGTTCACTACAGATGCGGGAGGGGGGGGGGGGGTTCTGAGGATGTGGCCGTACCAACGTAAGCGACGCATTCTAAGGACTATGTGGCAATGATTGTCAGACAATCAGGGCAGCCAGACCTACTCCAAATTTCGCGGTTTCTGGTGTGCGACAAAGGCGATATTTGCAACATCCCCCGTATACACTTGTTGTAAAATGCACAGTATTTCTCCGTCTCGTCTTCGCTAAGGGTAAAGCACTCGATAGCATATAATAATACCGAGAATACCACACTTCGGAGAAAAATAAACTTCTGCCTCAGGCTTACATCATGCGAGTTCCAAACTTTCTGGAGTCATGCCATTCTTTGCCCCGCGAGTTGTATGCGCCTACGAATGTGGGTTTCATTATCCCGCTTGCCGTCCATTATGGCACCGAGTACACTGAATTTATCAGTGCATTTGATCCTGGACTTTTCCGAGCTGCTTCCCTTACTCTCCAGGTTAATGCACAGTTGTGCTGGATTCAGCGGATTTCGTTAATGAGTAGTTAGAATGTTGTAGTCACTCGAAGACACAAAAGATTGTCCTCTATAGTTGTCTTATAATTGTGATGTAGCTGTGTATCTAGCGTCAAGCTAGTATGTTAGTCTGCTACGATTGAACTTCTATAGATCTTGAAGCTGTTATTAATCTTACGTTCTACGTGAGATC
>NW_003213971.1:205087-214739 GCF_000006405.1 Perkinsus marinus ATCC 50983
TAGGTGGAGGAGATCCCAAACTATACGAAGGAGAGCTGAGTTATGTACCCGTCGAAGCCCAGGCCCCTTGGACGGTGAAGCTGAAGGGTGTAGAGATTGTTACTGGACAGATCACACCTTACAACGAAAGAATATTTCTGGATACTGGAACCAACTTCATAGTATTCCCGATTTCTCAAATAAATAAGCTTATCGACGATATTGCCAAGCAGGCCAGTGATAACGCCAAGGAGAAGGTTGAGATTATATACCACGAGTCTGTTAAAAGATGGACATACGACTGTACCTACCGCGAGTACCTGCCGACGCTCAGGTTCCTATTACAATCCTCTACGGGGGAGGGAGTCCCAATAGAAATAAGCTATCACACTTATGCTCCTGTCTGCCGTTCCATTGGTCATAGCGCAACAATGGATGGGTGAAGCAAATAGATCAGAAAAGAGTCTGTAGTTTTGGTTTAGTTCATGGCGATCATGAGTATCCGAAACGGTAACGGTTTCGAGTCAGATGTGTTGGCGCGATCGCCATGATGTTACTCACAGAGGAAGATACGTGTATCGCTTCGGTCATGTGAATGACACACTCCCGGGCGAACAGTAGCTAAAGGATTAATTAGCAAATGAATATATAAAGGTTACATCTGAAAATCCTAATCAGCATCACACAGGTTACCACCTTCGATGTACTTGATGATACGGTTCTTGATCGATCTGGTCATACGGAGTGGACACTCGTAGTGGATATCGACGTCGCAGACATATTGCTGATCGATGAAGTCGGTCAAGATCTCGATGGAACCGTCGATGTGGACTTTCCTCAGTACCATCTTCTTCAACTCAGAGTCGTATAGGCCAAAGTCCCGATGCTCGCATCCGTGCTCGTCGATCCACCGGAAGCAGTAAAGATCGCCATCCGTTAGATTCAGAGTAGAACCATCTTGAACAGTTGGAACTGGAAGGGACTCGAGGACGGGATTCTTGGCATGGTACTGCTTGAGGTTGAAGTAGCATTCTTGGAACTTGAGCTGAGTACCGGTCTTGACATCTTCCAAACGGTAGAGGAGCTGGTCATCAGAGACGGCGACAACTCTGTAGGGGCCTCTCCAGGAGACGTCCTGCTTGAGCGGTGGAGGTACAAGCCGCAGAACCAGAGAGCCAATGTCGAAAGCCTTGAAACCAGACTGTTGGGGAAGTTTAGATGCCCTTGCTCGGATACGGTCCTTTGCCTCCTTGACCAGTGTGAAGAAGTCGAGTAGGCTCCGGGTGCGACGCTCCTGTAAGTCATCGTAGATGGCCTTTGGACATAGTTGGACATAGGACATAGGACGTAGGACATAGTTGGAGGCTGGCCTTCGGTAATGCTGGGTATCCAATTTTCAAGCTTGGCTCGAGACCAATCCTCAAGTTCCTCCGCCGGAGCGAGTAGTCGAGGTCGACGGCAGTAGAAGAGCTGGAAGGCGGATAATGTACCCAAATCGTGGCGTGGAGAGCAGTTTATGGCATACACGGCTTCGGCGATTGTGTCCGGTAAAGGTCGTGGCTGATCCTCTTCTTGTAGTAGCCGGTGTCTTAATTGACTGAGTAGGAGCCCATGACCTCTCTCGTAGACAGCGGCGATGAACTTTGACTGGCGAGGGAAAACTGTGAAGGCGATTGACCTCGTCACACAGAACCCTTCGACTGCACGGCTGGTCATAGCTGACCCAGCATCAACAGTGATGCAAGCAGGGTCGCCCACAATGGAAAACAGCTTGATGAGGGATGAGCATATGGAAGAGGCCGTTGGAGATGTAGTGTTATCATAGAGAAGGAAGCCCGATACCGGATCGCAGCAGGTTAGGACCCATATTTTCTCGCCGGATACCGGGCAACGGTAAGGACCAGCATGGTCAAGACACCAAACTTGACCGATGTCAAAGCACAGATGCGCTGGGCGCACGCAGCCAGCTCGCTTCTTGTACCCAGACTGCTTCTTGGCCAACTGGCAGACGTGACATGTCTTCAGTAGACGAAGTAGAGCTATACGCAACTTAGGAGTGTAGAAGGCCTCGTTGTAGAGGGATCTCAGTTTTGGGGCGTTGTCATGCCCGAGCTTGTCGTGTAGGAGGGATAGTACCTCATCACATCCTTGACCGCGTGGCAGGACTGGTCGACATGCAGTTCCTCCATTGCTGTCGCTGACACCACTATAAAGAAGTAGACCACTATCAGGACAGATGTGATATAGTCTCAGGTTATGGGCAACTTCAGCTGAAGGTGTAGAGTTGAGAGTGTCCACGATGGCTCTTGCACGGCCGTCTTCCTGCTGAAACTTGAGCAACTGATCATTGTTGAAATGATTAGCCACCGAGATGGTGTCGTAGGATAGGACGTCTGTTACTGGAGTCGCCTCCAGCGTGTAGACATACGAGAGATTCTTGGCATGGGCGGCGTTGATACCTTTCTCGATGACTGCGTCCTCGAGGGGACTAGGTAGTTGACCGTTGATCTTGGGCCGAGAGCCAGTGTCAGCGGGGTTGGCTTCACCTTCGATGTGGTAAGTTGTGACTGGGACTCGAAGTGTAGTTGCTATGTGGTTGAGATCGACCAGACCTCTCTTCAGAGCCTTTTTTTCCAAGTTAGAGAGTGTCTTTCCGAAATCGCCCTTTGATGCACGTCGGAGACGGTACAGTAGAGCTTCGGAGTCACAGTAGAGGGATAGACATTTTATTGGGGTCTCGATTGCAAACTTCGAGTACAGGGTTACGAGAGATGTCGCAAGGGTGAGGCCGTCGAAAAAGGCAACGAGTTCCTTCTTGGGAATAGACCAACGAGCTTGACTAGTTCGAGTAGACCAGAGACGTCCCTTGCCAACCAGTTTGTGGTAAAAAACGCTACCCTCGGAATCGGTCGTCGGACAGAGTATGGTAGCATGACCAGCAGTGACACTGGCATCGGTGAAGACCATCATGTTGCTGATGTCGGCGAACCGAGGATAGAGTAGATCCGCAGTGGTGAGGGCGCGACAGAAACTGAGCACATTAGCAGCACCTTCAGGGTCGATGTCGATGTCCCATAGATTGGGCGGCTTGCCAGCGTGGTTGGTGACATCGACGGTGTAGTAAGTGGCCATGAAGAGTCTTAAGCAGAGTGAGTACTCTGAGGCCAGACCAAGGGGGTCATATAGACCTTGGCAGAGACTGAATAGTTGGCGCCGAGTGATAGTCGAAGGAGGATTATCGAGGTCAAGGGCCTCGGGCACTCTGAAAGTGGGGGAGAGCTGATCACTTTCATCACCTGTCTGCCAGCCGTAACCGAGATACTTGGTACTTGTGATCGGACCCCAGCTTCTGCTGCGCTTTGGCACATTGGAGTGGAAGCCATGACCAGACTGAGTGGCAGTGAAGAAGTTGGCCCTTTTCAGGGCGATTTCCTTCGTTTTGCCTCGAGTCTGACCGTCGTCGACGTAGATGGCGGTGTGCTTGAGGAGAGGGTCTTGGCCATTGTTACTTGTGGCGCTGTTCTTGCTGGAAACGTCTCCATGGTTCAATGTCAGAGAACCTAACTTCAAATTCCCCTCGAACTGAGAGATCAGAGATCGACAGACAGGATCGGTGAGAGCTTGGTCACGAGTGATGTGGCCGGACTCGAAGTCTCTCAAGGTAAGAACCGCCTTGTTTGCTTGCAGCAGGGCTGATGGAGAATACGTTGCACCGAAACAAGTAGAGACCCACATTCCCACTCGGCCACACGCCATCATTCCAAAGTGTCGTCGATCCAAAGCGTCATCAAGCTTGATTTGATGATAGGCTTTGGAGATATCATCGACCACCATGGCCTTCGCCGTACGGCTCAGCGCTAGATTAGCCCATAACGTCTCCGGATAGGTAGTGTCGTTGGCTTGTCGACCACTTCTGAGGAAGCCGTTGTGATACTTGCAGTCCAACACCAACCTCGTCTTCGAGGTCTTTGAGCACTTTCGGAAAACCGGAAATGCCGGTATTAGCGTAGAGACCGGTGGAAGGCTATGGTCCGTATACATGACAGTAGAAGGCTCGGTGTCAGGGGTACTCTGGAGACGTGCAGGGACGACGAAGCCGAGAGTATACAGATCGTTCACCACCTGGTGGTAGCTTGAAGCCTCCGCATCGGTGAGCCTGGCCATAACGATGCAATCTCTTTTGATTGCAGATTGGTTGTGGATAGGTGACGGTCTCGCCGCATCACGCCATGGGACTTTGCAGTGCAACCGTCCCCGAGGAGCAGTATCAGATGGGGGGTCGATGGAGAAGTCGAATAGGTCATTTCCGTGCTTCTCGGAGCTCCTTTGGTCAGTGAACTGATCCCGGAAGGCGTCGATGGTTTGAGACCGAGTGAGACCTTTAGTGGGGCTGGAGTCGTCTTCTCGAGGTTCGGGAAAGAAGGAGAGTGCCAAAGTCTCCCAAACATCTTGGGGCAGAGTTATGGTGTTTGACTCGGAGGTGTCAACATCACAGCATGTGCCCCTTTGGGTTGACCGTGCTTCAGAAACCATGATGTTACATAGCTCAGCGACTGTGCTAGAATACACAGATGGACTTGATGGCTCATTCCTAGGCTTGGGCATGCTCACCATAGAGATCGGCTGGCCATCCTCGTTGTCACCGAAAACGATGTAGTTATCGTGCAAATGCCAGATGGCCTTCAGTCTTCTTAGAAGCCCTACCGATAGTATGAGCTGGTGGGCACAGCCATCGAGCACGTAGAGGTCTTCAGTGCAACGGCTACCATTGGAAAAGGATATAGGGACCGACTTCGCAACACCGCGGACAGGGGTCTCAGAGAGATCAGCTAGGCGTATCCGAAGGTCGGCTCTGCTAACTGTGAGGTTGAGAGATGCTGCGGCCGAGCTGCTGACCACCGATACAGCCGCTCCGGAGTCGACCAGGGCCGGTGTATGACCGCTTGAGTGGTTGACATAGAGGTTGATAAAACTCAGTGGTGGAGTACCAGTCGTCGATGCAGATTTCGGTACGCCAGTCGAAGGGATTGCAGCAGCAACGGGTGCGGCACCGGGTCGATATCGACGACATGCGCGAGCAGCATGATTGACCTTGTTGCAACGCTCGCAGTTGCGACCTCGATAGTTGTCGTGACCAGCAGGGCAGTGGCGTGAGTGATGGTGGATGAGGCCACAGTAGTAGCATCTCTCATCCTTCTTTGTGAGCTCTTCACAGCACGCTATGGTGTCATGCGACTCGGACAGACATCTTTGGCAGCGACTGGAGAGTATCTTGATGTTGTACTCATCATTGAGGATGGAAGAATCGTCCTTGATTCTCTGACGATAGGGTGTAGATGGTCTAGTCGGTCGGGTTTTCTTGTCGGTCTTCTGTTGGTTCTCTTGGGTCGTAGTAGAGGAAGAAGTGATTACTTGAGGAGTGCACGATTCCGCAGAAGGGACAGATGCCAGAGCGACGTTGCTGACTGTGGCCGTGCCTGCTGCGGGCGCAAGAGTTTGCCAATTGAGCTCACACCAACCAGCACAGGTATTAACGAGACCATCGTAGTCCATCCGCTTCTCTCCCACGTTGTAGCCGAGCTGGACACAATGAGCTTGTAGCGCCTTGGGGAGAGATAGGTAGAGATGGGCCCGGAGTTCAGCTTCAGTAAGAGCGTTGACTCCCCTGGCTTGAGCAAGTTGGGATGCCACCACCTCAAACTGAGTGATGTAATCATCCCAGTGGAGATTGGGAGTCAGCTTCAGGTCACTCCAGCGACATTCCAGAGAGTCCAAGTTGTGTTTGTCGAAGCAAGCTGATAGGTAGAACCACTGACGCCTGGTAGCTTCCTTCCAGTAGGTGGAGTAGGGATCTTGAGCACAGGACAGAAGTGGCCCATAATCTTGCTTGGTTTCCCATAGATCTAACCTCTGCACGATGAAAGGTGCATAGACTTGCCTGGTTAGGAAGTACTGAGTACACGGAGGTGACCATTTATACGACATACTGGTCGTGACCAGCTGACGAGTCTCAGCGAAAGTTCTCTTCTGGATGTCTCGAGAACCGCACCATAGAGACTTGCCAGGAAGGAGGTTACCAATGGTCTGTGCTCTGGTGATACAATCTTGCACCGATAGCTTCCGAGTCACCACGTGGAAAGCCCGATCTTGTGGTTGGTGTTCATTATGGTTGATAAGAAGTGGAGCCGTAGCATCATCAGAGCCGTGAACCCTTGTCGGGAACTGTGGTGCAGTTGGCACTGCCCTTGAGGTGACGGCACGCTGAGAACGAGGAGATAGGTCTATGAGCTCATTATCAGCATGTCTCAATGAGCTCACTTCAGACGGGGAGGGGAGTTGTATCGACAGGCATCTAGTGGTCTTACCGGCGGGATTGGCGGAGAAGAAATCTCTGGAGGTAGGAGAGAGATGAACAGAAGTTGGCCTTCTTGAGTCGCTAACAGCGGTGTTGACAGGATGAGCCTCTCCTGAAAGGGGAGAATGATGGTAGAAGAATGTACCTTTGGTGTTGTCCGTAGCGGAGTTGACTGGGTAGACCTCCCTTGAAGGAGGGATAGGATGAGATAAGGATGCACCTCTGGCGTTGTGGTCAGCGGAGTTAACCGGATAGACCTCTCCTGAAGGAGGGAGAGGATGAGAGAGATATGCGCCTCTGACGTTGTGGTCAGCGGGGTTAACCGGATAGACCTCTCCTGAAGGAGGGAGAGGATGAGAGAGATATGCGCCTCTGACGTTGTGGTCAGCGGGGTTAACCGGATAGACCTCTCCTGAAGGAGGGAGAGGATGAGAGAGATATACGCCTCTGGCATGGTGATCACGTGAGTTGATAGGGTAAGTCTCTCTCGACATGTGGAAAGGGTAAGGGAATGGTGTACCTCTGGCGTAGTTGACAGTGGGATTGACCGGGCAGACTTCTTCTTGAGTGGGAAGAGGGTGTGTAACAGGCGAGCCTCTGACGTCATTGACAGGGCGGATTACCGGTTGAATCCCTCCCGAAGGTGGAAGAAGTTGAGAGTGAGGTGAACCCCTATCATTGTTGCCAGCGATGTTGACTGAGTCTACCTCTCCTGAAGGAGGGAGTGGTAGGGAAAGAGGTGGATCCTCGGTGTTGCCGACGTTGGGGTTATGTGAACGGGCTGGTTGACCATGCTCGACAGTTGATGTAGGGCTCGGCGCTTTAGTATCAGCGGCGTGTTGTTGGGTCACCGGCGGTTGCTGAGCTTGTAGGTCATCAACGTGTGCTCGTAAAGATTGGACCTCGTTGGATAGAGCTTTCAAGGCGTCGAGAATGGCCGTGTTTTGGGATGATGCTCGAGGCGGAATTCTCGCGAGAGGTGGCTTGATGCTTGACGTCTTGGACTTGATACGAGAGCTTCGTCGGAGAGTCTTGATCCCGGTAGAATCTGCCGTTCCATTGGTCATAGCGCAACAATGGATGGGTGAAGCAAATAGATCAGAAAAGAGTCTGTAGTTTTGGTTTAGTTCATGGCGATCATGAGTATCCGAAACGGTAACGGTTTCGAGTCAGATGTGTTGGCGCGATCGCCATGATGTTACTCACAGAGGAAGATACGTGTATCGCTTCGGTCATGTGAATGACACACCTGAGGAAAGCAACTGTTGTTTATATATACGGGGTGTCAGCAAACCAGGGTTATGGATTCTGCCTGATTTTATGTTAGTTGGAAACTATCTCGAGTTCCAAGGCGATGAGAAGCGAATCGGCATTGCCAAACTCAAATGAAGCCGTTGAACTTGTTATTAATATGTGAACCACTCCAACGAGGTCCGGGTTACTCTCAAACTGAGAGTCGCAATACATGTAAGATTAAGCTACCCATAAGATTAATTGGATGTTTGGAGAGAATGTATCGATCAGTTCCGACTGCGAGCTAATCTCTAGTAATCGTTGAGAGTCTCGACTTGAACTCCCTATGACAAGCATTCCTCCAGTCGCAGTGCTATGGATACGGCCCGATTCTCAACTCGAGTGGTATTTTTCCTTTTCCGTAACTATGATATTATCGGTTTGAGCAGATTTGAGGACATTCCGAGGCGAGTTCTCTACTTGACTATTTCTCAGTAAGCTTGACAACTCTGCTATAGTTGTCGCTTATTGAGACGAGGACTCGTGGTTGATCCTGTCTACTTTTCTCTTTCGTATACTCATTATCAGACTTATTGAGAAATCGTCAAGAACGTATGAGACTACAGGATATGTCTGTGACGCGTCCGATATTCGGTTCTGATCTGTGACGTAAATCGGGAAGTCCGTATTTTTGCAGCTCGTTACATTTCGACTAACTTACGTACTTCAGGGGTTCCTATTTGAATCTTAATCTTCCGTCTATTCCGTCACTATTACTCCGATATGGATAAGAGTCCTAGTAGAGAAAGCGATGTTGGGTTGCACGCGAGTCCGCTTCCAATGAAGAGTCTGCAGGGGTTCGGGGAAACCGTGTCGCTACAGCTAGTGCTATTCATTCCCTGAGGAAATCCTGTGATCGTCTAAGGTATAGTGTATAACGCCTTTTAGTTCCACAGTATCGTTTTTGAAACATTAAAATGATCTTGCTAATAACCATCTGAACTATGTAAGACATTTATGGTTTTGTTGCTCATTTCCAAGTTGGATTGATTTTGATTGAATCAAATTGATCCCCGAAGACGCGGCGAAAAGCCGGTCGAGTGTAGGAATTGTAGTCTGCATTCTCGGGTATGACCCCTCCTGGAGGGGCCCTCCGTCACTCTGGAACGTTATCTCTCACGACTGGTTGAAATATCAGCTCGAAACGCTGCGTAGTTTACGCCAAAGAAATAAGTTTTCGAATTTGCCTAGGAAAAAGACGCTCATTAGTATCATGTCCAACGCTAACTTCTTCGTCTTGGTTCAAGTTGTCTTCACTCGAAATCTCGTAGATTTTCCCCCCTCCCCATTCTCCATCTCAATGGGCCGCCCTATTTTCCGCTACTATCTCCTATTATATAATTCCATCCAATCGCTTGGATGGTTCTATATCCTATACGCTACTCTAGGTAGTCCTTTGCTTACGGTCAGCCCTGAGGCTGTGAAGGCGCTGTAAGATATGGCGCGTACAGCGAAGATTTTAGCTAGGTGAGGATGCAGGTATCTTTTCCAGGGTTTGGCAATTCTGGAGGTAGTCAACGTTGTGGCTGGCATCGTGAGATCCACTTTAATAACCACCATAGTTCAGGTAAGTCCCCGGTGACAGGGAAAATATTTTGAATCAAAATTAGGTATTTTTCCGATGCCAAGTACTCTACCTCATTCATCAGTGGTGGGAGGCAGGCATGGCCTCTAAAGGGCTGCTCCCTATGGCTCTTGCCTGGTCACTCGCGGAAACCATAAGGTCTCAGCTGAGTTGGTCCAGTTACGGTATAGATTCAATACCAGGTACCCTTATTTGGTGCTGAATATGAAGAAAAGAAGTCCTTTGTTTTTGACGTGGTTACGTTATTCGTAAGTCGAAGTGATTGATGTTTTATCTAGCTTGGTCCGCAGTTTTGAAATCTTATTTTTTCCTCGCGAGAATTGGGAGGTTTCATGGTTTCGAATCGTATAAGACTATGACAATTCGCAGAAAGACGGAGTTTAGGATTGTTTGTGTGGGTGGTAGGTCATTTCTGGTTCTCTATCCCTTGGGAGTGTACG
>NW_003213971.1:214839-226232 GCF_000006405.1 Perkinsus marinus ATCC 50983
CTTAACATTGCTGTCTCTGCAAATTCAGTGTTTGTGTTCACTTGCAGACCAAGGAGTGTTACACTATAGCTCATTCATCACTGGACAACTTCGTGACAACACGATCTATACACTTTTACATCTCGAGGCTGACACAAGCTATAACTAATGTTGAGTACTGACGCCGTTATACGCCGGTAGCGTAATGCCATGATCGAATCAGCTGTGGAGGACTGCAGTTAGATTAAAACGCTGCATTCTTTAGTACGATGCATTTCGAAAAAAAGGAAGCCGTGAAGAGCCGTCACTAGCCCATATCGACGATTGAACAATATTGATAGTAACCGTGGTACTGTATCACTATGGAATTCCCTGACATCCCATTCATGCGGAATGTTCACTCTTGGGAACAATCAACGTGCTTTACCAGAGCTATTATTATCGACTGTGCAGAGGCAACGATTCATCGCTGATGAAGAATTCTTCAGGGAAGACTAAGAAAACCCCCGAGTGTGAACTCTATCACCCTATACACGTAATATGGTGACGGCCCACTCCCCCCCTCGGAATCCTCTAGCGGTAAAGACTTTACGGTAAAGCAGCGAACTGCTCTGTGAAGTGGCAAATTGTTCAAGTTTAAAATGAGCGATTCGCTGATTTGCCCTGTTCGCGAGCAGAATAGCTCAATTTTGTTACATTGCGACACGCGACATAGCGCCAACCTTCATTTATTATAACAGTTTTCTAACAAACAACAGTCGAGCAAACTTCGTTATACAATGTGGCAATTTAGCGTTCATCCAAGTTGGATCTCGCTGCTCCGCTCTTTTGGATATCAGCCAGTGCGTTCTTACACGCAACACCAACAAGAAGTTTACATTCGAATGAATTGATACTTCCTCGCTATGCGCTACTTTGTGACGAGGCACCATATCACGCACACATCAACAGTGGAGGTCTTACCGATGTGAAGTCGTTTCCGGGGCCCGGACGCGATTTTCTATTATGGAAAACCTCATTTAGGGAGGGGAAAACCACCACGGCTAGGCCTAAGCTCAACCCTCAACGGCTTGATAAATTCGATGAACACCAACGAAAATTACGTACCTTCTGCGTTACGCAGATGGTCTGCATAGTTAAAGTTTTCACAGGAAATGTGGTAATCGCGGAATAGGAGAAATTCGTTACACCTACAAATGCATGGACTAGATTTTCAAAACCAAAGGCGAATTAGAGTCCCCGCCGACAAAGCGGTCGATACTGCTGAGCGCGACAGGTGACCTGGGGGGGCGCGGTTCGTGATGACGCATTGATAGGAGAACCATCACGAATCGTAATTCATGATATCGTGACACCAAGATGCTTCTGGCGCAAGAGTGAAGACGGACGGGTCAATACCTCTCCCGATTGGTATTGACTTTCGTTCTCGGGATTCTCAAAGGTCTGAGAATCCTATAACAAATCCCTTTCCCTTGTGGCAAACTCAGTGTGCACAATTCACCCTATGGATTGAATTTTCTGCATACCGGCACAGACTAGTGAGGCGATGGTCGGCTGATTTCGGACCATCCATAGTGTAGCTGGTTTGCCCGCGGATGGATCAGAGTGGAGAACTGGAGATTGGCGAATGATTCAATCATTCGAACAGATCTCGAGGATGAATGAAGATTATGAATTCTTAGTTTTGACTCAGGAACGACTATTCGTTATATGAACGGCGTACAGTTTCACGAGGATGAGCCAAACCCCCCGTAGTGCTTTGTCGTACTCCAATAGATCAGACAATAAGCTCATGTTGCCTCGTACTTTTGAACACAATACTTATTGTGAATCTTGAAATCTTGCAATCCCTCAACACAGTTGTTAAGTCACGCTTAATAAGCCGGCATCGAGTGACGTACGGCAGCCCTGCTTGCAGCTCATGACACATCCTTTCTACTCGCGACTTTAATAATTGTGAAAATTATATATACAGTCTGGCCGTCGGTCATGGTGCCGCTTATATCGAGTAGTAGTAGAGACGTCAGAAACAGAGAGAGCAGTAGCCATATATACGATTCCTCTATCATGCCACTCGTAATATCATAGTCACTACGTCACCTTTATGCAGACATCTAGAGCCTTTTGGGCAATATACCTATAAGTAAGCAAAAGGGCGATCCCCGGTTCGATCCCCGGCAAGGGCATTTCTTACTTCACATCAGCATCCTGCTCTTTCAACAAAACGTCCTTCACAGTAGGCTCCAAAGATTGTGTAACCATCATAGGGTTCTCCAGTTTATGATTCTCCAGCATCCATATCAAACACTCGCAAGCCGCGAACCTGGCAAGATCTCATCCATCACTCAAGACACTTTCCTTTTCCCACCCTACCTAACATTAGGTACTGGATCCTTAGTAGCCTCAACCAACACCGGTATGATATGCTTCTCGACTTGCTCTGAGCTCATCACATAGGTCAACCGAGGCAACTGAGATCACCAATCACAAGAAGTTGAAAATAATAATAATATGTTACTGCTTGTAGGGTAGTCAGTCGCCCGCTATATCCTTGTCCGTGAACTTGCTTATATTGATCAACGATCTTGGGCAAAAGGTGTTCCTCAGTCCACACCGAACCAAAGACCTCGGATATCGGCTGAGATGAATTAATAATATACGAACAATGACCTTTCAAGCATCGCCATCAATAGCATTGCTCAGCATCATAATATATTCTATGGAGTATAACCATGTTACGATTTACTATAAGTGGTATATATTTTATCGACATAATATCTACTATATTGGAGTATATTAAGTGGCGTAAAACTCGGTGAAAAACGCGATATTCGTGGTGATATGCAGTAGTCGTGAAATATGTTTTTCACTAGGGTGTGTTTTTTCATATCTTTTCTTCACTTTTTTCTAAACTCAGTGGCTTTATGATAATACGATCATGCGGTTTACGTTTATCTCAACAGGTTACCAGTAGATGACAGACTACGACCAGAATGATCTTCTACAACTCAAGAAACGCCGAACAACACTTTCAATACCATTAACATTATAACCAATCTGCATAAATATTTCAGAACAGTTCTACTACTACTCACCTGTATATTGGCAATAACAGCCTCTCTAACACTATATACACTGTCGTTGAGGCTGCTAAGAAAGAGCTTCTCTAACTTCTGTTGAAATAACTCTGGCCCGAACAACTGAGCTAACCTGATAGAAATCAAACCTCATACCATCATCGTCCAACTTCCCCGTTACTTAGGCATCTGTTCAATAACAGCCAGTCGTATTCTCCATTGATTATCCATAATAAGCGATTGCACCGTACCCAGGACAGAGCCCACCATAGTGTCCAGACCCAGCACCTACCAACATTACCACTACCACTCCATTCCCTAATTCTCCCCTACCCCGCATATAGTAGCCGCTTGCGAGACCATGTTCAGCCTCACAGTGTGATGCTCATCTTTCATGAGGTCCAATATTAAGTTCAATAGGGATTTCTGTGTATCTTCTTGCCCTACCAAAACTCTCTCAACTCCTCCGCTCCTAAGACTCCCCTCCCCCCTTACTACCGAGCACCTCAGCAACATCGCCGATAATATTCGCAAGAGCCGCTCTCACCGGCTGAGATTGGTCCAAAGCCAACTTGGAAAACTGTGGCACGATAAACGTTTCGAGCTGATCCACCTAATAGGTAACCACACTGACCATCATCATACCATCACAAACGTACCGTTAAAACCGAGACGCATTTCTTCACCGCCTCGACAGCCGCGATGCGGATGTCCTGTTCGGGATCACTGAGCAAACCAGTGAAGGGTTGCAACAACTCCGATGTTGTCAATTCCGACCTGAACAACATCTTATTTTTAAAAACTTAATTATTGCATTACCCCAAAGCCCGACAAAGCCTGTCAAAGTACTTGGCTACTAGCAGCCTAACCCTCCATGAACGGTCGGTGAAGAACGATGTCAATGCCCATACTAGATATTGCCTGATAGCAGTTCGAAGAGGAGTGGTATTAATTCTGCGTAGAAGCTGCATAATCGTATATTTACCTATTTTCGTCCTCAGTAAACTTCTCCGCCAGCACCATAGTAGAGTGCACGCAGGCCTCCCTATAGAAAAAAAGGACAATGTAACGACGTATTTCGCTGGAAAATATTCTAGTCAACTTTTCACAACAACATCTTTTCCAATAGCATCCGAGGCTAAACTCCTTTTCCATGATAGGGAACCGGACAACCCTACAACTATCACAGGCTATGCTACTTCAACAACCAATCGAGACATGACTGCAAGCACAGCATAGACCCCCGATATGACATTGGACATAATACGATACGCATGATAACCAGACCCAATGCGGTTCGCACGGCCAAACACACGAAAAACAAATGCCAACAGTAGATCCCACCGTATACTGCAGCAATCGTTTAATGATGATGATGATCTACTTGACGACATTGGGTTAAACTCACCAACTTTCAAACAAACCGGGTATAAAATTAATTTTCTTGCTATTTCATTAAAGCCATGGGTAAAATGTTAACCAAATGGATGAAAAATTAAATTTGTCGGTAAAATATTAATTCTACCTGAAAATGCTGTGGTATCATCCTTATTCTACTACGACCGAGAATTTCGAAAAAGATGGTATGAATAACTACTATACCAATAATAAAAATACTACCGTATAGAATCTTGTACATCATCAGTAGCCTGTGCCCGATGAATTCCCAATAGCTCTGCTATGATAGCCGCCTTGTCAACCACTTGAAATAAGTACCTAAGTGACCCTTATCCCAATCCGGCTGGAACATAACCCTACCTAGTCTGTTGTGCTGCAGCCCTCCGTACCATAGGCGTATCATCATTGACAAGGACAGCGAATAGCCGTCTAATCTCAGCCTTCTGCGGATCAGAGCAGTGACAGTATAGGCCTGGATAGACGATTTGACCAAGGAGTGGTATGGATAATAACTCACCAGGAGCCAGACTGCATACACTGACTTTTGCTGTGAACCATTCACCCGCTGCTAACCTGAACCAACTTCATCATTCCTATGAGAGTATCCAATTTCCCATTACCTGACTAGTGCTGGGAAGCAGTATTGTTGACATATACTCTCGCTGTTCTCAGCAATTTTCACGAGGCCAGCAACCGCAGCATTCCTGATGACAGTCTCGTCCTGTCTGGCAAGGCACTCCAGTGGAGGAACGAGAGCCTGTTGTTGATGATATGATGGACGAGGTAGAGGAATAAGGACTCTACCTCATAATGGCCGTCCACGTGGCTTATAAGGTTGGGCATACTCAGGGCCAAGGCATATAGGACCTGCAGGAGGCCGTTGATAGTATGGCTACTACTCCTACTACTATTGATAGTATGACTACTACTCCTACTACTATTGATAGTATGACTACTACTCCTACTACTATTGATAGTATGACTACTACTCCTACTACTATTGATAGTATGACTACTTCTCCTACTACTATTGATAGTATGGCTACTACTCCTACTACTATTGATAGTATGACTACTACTCCTACTAGGTTCCAACACTACTACCTCGTCATCATCATAGCATATCCCTTTAGCCTGTATAGCATCCATTATTAGTGGTATCTGATACAAAACTTCCCCTTCGAGTAGAGCCTTTCTATGTTCTTACCAACATCGATACGGTCTTCTGAGGTCCGATATGACTCGCTATAAGATGCACCCTTCTGGCGCACTTAGCCCTTTCACAGGAGTCTTCATTCTGCAATTCCTCCTTGAAAAATTCTACTGCATCAAAATTAGGGTCGATCTGAACTGCTAGAGTGGCAGCAGTAGCAGCAGCGGCGGCGGTCGGCGTTCTCTCCTGGGCCACGACGGAATTCTCCATGACTTCTTCTGGTGTGGTTGGAGGAGAGTCCGTAGTGGAAGTAGCAGGCTTGTTGCCTGTATCGAGAGGCACTGCTGATGCCATTGACTACTAAAGATAGGCCTATACAGTGTAAGGGAGAGAAACAATGTGAATCGACCAACGGTCAGTGAAGGCGAGAGCGTTTTCATGTTCGAAGGTCACCTTTTATTGTGATATGTTCCTCTACGCGAAATGTTATATATCTGAGCGCTAGACACACACGTGAATAGAGTCGATGAAAGTTGAGAAAAAATATTTTAAAATGACCTCACCGGGATTCGAACCTGGGCCGGCAGATTCAAAGGAAAGAAAATCATTGTGCTCCGACATGGGTGACGTCACTCCAGATTGTTGTAGGTGATCCTCCAACCAGACGCTTCTAGCTTGGGTATCTTTCCAGCTCTGTACGTGACCATTTAGGTCGTCCATGTTAATCTCACTGCGTGGAAAGGCGGATGCAATCGTTTTTTGCCCGGTTAGTTTTTCATATGGTTGTTCCATTACCACCAACATCAGCGCAAGGAGAGGCCTCTGAGGACCTACTGCGGATAATGAAGCCGGCCAAATATTGCACCATAGGCCTTTGGATTCTAGTGCCTATCAGACTCATTCTGGATGGGCCGTTCAACTGTTTGGCTATACTGTAATAATAACCGGGTGCTCAGTTGACCAAAAGTGAATCTTAAAATTGACTCTGGAATTCTTCCTTATTTGTAAGCGAGAGGGGTTTTCGGCTGCGGAATGATTTCACTGAATTACTCCTAGGTTTCCGTAGGATAATTGTGGTTCGGTCTTTTGATAGGTTCTCTGCGCTCTCCTGTACTTACCTACTCATGAACGATCCCAGTATGGCCACATGTTATTCCTGTCTCTTCAATTCCCCTTTGGGTGCATGTGGGCCTGGTGGTCTGCAGTGTCTCTTACCAGCAATATTCATCTGTAAGTTGCCCACTAGTGGAGAGCTCATCTGACCGCTACTACTCTCAGGTGTGATAAATTGCGTCTTTGACGGTATCCGCTTCTTTAGTATGATTTCCACTTCGATCCATTTGGCCAAGCTAGGGTTCGTTGTTCCAATGTTACTGGAGATATCTTTACTATTCTCATTCATCCTACAGGTAGTATTAGGAGCCAGTGTATACGGGGCTCGACTTGAATTGTCTGGTTTTGCACGGAGCTCAAAAATCGATTTTGATTTTTTTTGGATTTTTTCGTCGCTATTTTGAAAATTTTTGGAGTTCAGCAACGACTTTACTCTTCACATCACATCTCGTTTTGGGGCCGGTATGCCATCCGCGACTCCAACGAGTCGTGCCTTGATGAAGTCTTGACCGTATTGCATTGCGCTGGTGGAATGAGAGACGAGATACGCGCGATGGCATATCTGCCCCTCGAGCGGGATTGGAGCATTTTCGGCTGAGAAGTCGAGGTATATCTTCCGGTGGCGCAATTGTCTCCTGGAGAAATTGATTGCATTAAAGAATACATTGTGGTGGCATAGGTGCCCCAAGTGGAGTTCTATTGATCGCACTAACGCATATCTTGGGGTGCCATCGTTACTCCTATTGGAGAAATTGATTTCACTGGAGCATATCTTACGGTGGCATAGTTGCCCCAGTTACCGAAATTGACTGCACTGTTGTATATATGACGGTGGCATAGTTGCCCCAGCCACAGAAATTGACTGCACTGTTGCATATATGACGGTGGCATAGTTGCCCCAGCCACAGAAATTGACTGCACTAGTGCATATATGACGGTGGCAGAGTTGCCCCGGCCACAGAAATTGACTGCACTAGTGCATATATGACGGTGGCATAGTTGCCCCAGCCACAGAAATTGACTGCACTAGTGCATATATGACGGTGGCATAGTTGCCCCAGCCACAGGGATTGACTGCACTGTTGCATATATGACGGTGGCATAGTTGCCCCAGCCACAGAAATTGACTGCACTAGTGCATATATGACGGTGGCATAGTTGCCCCAGCCACAGGGATTGACTGCACTGTTGCATATATGACGGTGGCATAGTTGCCCCAGCCACAGGGATTGACTGCACTGTTGCATATATGACGGTGGCATAGTTGCCCCAGCCACAGAAATTGACTGCACTAGTGCATATCTTACGGTGGCATAGTTGCCCCAGTTACCGAAATTGACTGCACTGTTGCATATATGACGGTGGCATAGTTGCCCCAGCCACAGAAATTGACTGCACTGTTGCATATATGACGGTGGCATAGTTGCCCCAGCCACAGAAATTGACTGCACTAGTGCATATATGACGGTGGCAGAGTTGCCCCGGCCACAGAAATTGACTGCACTAGTGCATATATGACGGTGGCATAGTTGCCCCAGCCACAGAAATTGACTGCACTAGTGCATATATGACGGTGGCATAGTTGCCCCAGCCACAGGGATTGACTGCACTGTTGCATATATGACGGTGGCATAGTTGCCCCAGCCACAGAAATTGACTGCACTAGTGCATATATGACGGTGGCATAGTTGCCCCAGCCACAGGGATTGACTGCACTGTTGCATATATGACGGTGGCATAGTTGCCCCAGCCACAGGGATTGACTGCACTGTTGCATATATGACGGTGGCATAGTTGCCCCAGCCACAGAAATTGACTGCACTAGTGCATATATGACGGTGGCATAGTTGCCCCAGCCACAGAAATTGACTGCACTAGTGCATATATGACGGTGGCATAGTTGCCCCAGTGAGAGAGCAAAGACCAGCAGCATAGTGTGGGAGTATACCACTTCTCATGATACCATCTACTCCTCCAATTCAGGGTGTGATAAGCTGGGTGGCATACAGAGCGTTTAAGCATATCAATAGTAGTACAGAAGGAGAAGGAGTATCATCACAGCCTTTCTTAGGAGGTAAGCTCAAAGGGAACTACAGGGGAACTGCTACACTGTTCTTAGGTGATCCTTATGCTATTGGTCAACCGCCGGCCGGACCTGTGTCATATCAGACAACATTTGGTGAGAGCTGGGAAGGTTTTCGTTATGAGAATAGTAGTAGTGATAGGGTTAGTGAGCATTCATTTGAAAGTCGAGCGCAGTGGCGCAAAATATGGAGGAATACGAGGAAAAATGTCGTAGGCCGGAGGAAGCGCCAGGAGCGCACTTTAGTTCGAAATGTCTTCGTACCACAACTGGAGGGCAGAGCTGCGTAGATGAGTTGTGGTGCTATTGGCGTTAGAACTCCTCAAGTTTCTGTAGTGTCACCAGGATCTTATTTTGCTGTCTCCAGTTGATTTTCCACTCTCGCTTGCTTGCAGGAGTGCCCTCAGCCCCCTCTGAAGGTGCGCCCACCGGCGGCCTAGTGAACCAGCCATCAGGAAGACCGAGTGGGAACAGTCGTGGCTTTGTCCCATTCGGCGGTCAGGGTAGACAGCTGGGTGGTGATTGAGGAGGATAGTAGTGAAGTATAGTATTATCCTCGTATAGTAACTATAGCGATACACTCGTGTGACTGTTTCTTGCTGATATCGATTTGAGTATAGTGGGGGAGTTCCTCATCACGAGAATAGTATAATTCATATCATCATGCCCCCATTGGCCCCTCCTGTTGGGCCCATTAGGATTCTGCCGGCTATGCTATGCCGCTCCTCAACAGTCCTCATAACTCGAACCACAATACCCCCAATACGGAGGTTACCCTTCCGAGGTAGGCGCCAGCTCGAAGGGACTTGTGGCTCTTTCGCTGTCGATCGATCATCACTATGATATAGCCTGATTCTGTGCGGATTCAGTTTCAACGTCGTCGAGTCCATCCCATCTCTTGTGCAGGTTTTTCCAGCAGTAGTGGTAGCAGCGAGAGAGTTGACCGAGAAGGCCGTCCAGCGATGTTAAGAGGTACTACACTGGAGTGGTGGCAGCTCACGCTTAAGGTTCATGACAGGCGCTTTCAATGACGTCAGCAGCAGCAATGCAACGACACAAAGGATGGGAGGTAGTTTACTAAGGGGGTACGCAGTCTTCTCGATATGATATTCGTAGCTTCGACGGGTGTAGATGAGGCCTCAGCTGCTGTCAAAGAAGACATGAAGCAGCGGTATGATGCTGGTACGGTAGACGATGCAGCAGAAGGCAGTAATGGGAAGGGTGAGGCAGATGGCTGAGTGGGTAGTGACTCTGGGCTCAGGTGGACTGCCGTCAGCGGATCCTAGCCAGAACAAGTCTAAGGAGGAGGAGGAGCGGAAGGACGCCCGATCGACTGTTTTGCGCCGTCTCACCTTTCCTGCACTACCCGCAGCGTTGAGGATAACGTACCCTGAAGTAGGCTGCCTGGAATTTAGAAAAGGGTTGGCGGCTAGAAAGGGTACATGCACTGCGAATGGATTTGAAACATTATTCGGTTCAAGGCTTGGAGGGCGAATGGTCGTTGATGAGTATTGTGAACCAACAGTGTCGGCACGTTGTTCGGATGAGGCTCGAATTCTCGGGAGAATGGGCACTGCTTATTTTTGGGGCGCGCGGTCTTAATAAAGATAGAAGCATGGAAAGGGCTTCGCATTTGAGTTTGCCTCTCTTATGGTCGTTACGGTCACACCCTGTTTGTTGTTAGGTGAAGAAATATGGTCGGAAAGCGGCAATAAAAGCTCGAAAGGTTGCCTGGTGGACTCTTAATATGACGGGGAGATTTGCCCTTGGAACATTGAGGCTGACTTGGTCGTTTATAAAAAATGTAATACATGGGATAGAACCAGGGGTCTTTGGGTTTGGAGCACGTGCCGCTTCCGTTCAGCCACGAATCGTTTTACAATGGTGGGCGGATCTAAAAGAGGCTCTCCATCATATGTCGGCGTGGGTGAAGAACGGGTCGAAGCTTTTCGGCAAGAATGTACAACTTTCAACACAACTAGTCATGAAGTGAGTGCGTTGGAGGATTTCACCCAAAATCTTCGCAGTGCGAAGACATATCTTTCTCAGGCAGGCCCGTGGATACCAGCTCACGTTGAGAGAACACAAGCTCCTGGTAGGTGTTGTCGCTGCTTCGATCGGCTCATATTTAGTGCAGGTGCGGACGGTCACGGACCTTTTCAAGCTAGTACCATTCTCTTTGTTCATCATCATACCATTCGCCGGTGAGTTAACTCAATCGCTGAAACTGCTAAAGCTTCTATGGAGGTTGATGATGACTGCATGTTTTGTTTTTGTATTCAGAGTTGGCGTTGCCGATTGCCTTGCGGCTCTTCCCTAATATGTTGCCCTCTACGTTTAGTGATAAAAAGTCGGATCACGCACAGTTGATGCGCAGAATGAAGTGAGTGCTCTTTGGTGGAGGGTTGGTTGAGTGGGTGAGCGTGTGGCCTTTCATTTCTGAGGTTGCGGGTTCGATTCTTGGTGATGCTGTTTTTCAGGGCAAAGGGAGATATGGCAGGGTTTTTCAATGAAGTCATTGCAGAGAAGAACAAACAGATACTAGAAGAACAGTCAAGCAAGTTCCGGTAAGTTGTGGTATGATAATGCT
>NW_003213971.1:226332-237925 GCF_000006405.1 Perkinsus marinus ATCC 50983
GCTGGAGCGGTTGGAGGAGGGGGAAGGGTCGGGGCCATACTTTCCGTCGCTACTCGAACTCAAACGGTGGGGGCGCTGGTCGAGGGTCGTTGGGAATCTTTAAATTTATATATAATAGGAGTTTCACGACCAGTTTAACGTGAAGTGGCGTAGAACTTCGTGTAAATTTTAGATGTGTAGGCCCTTGCTATCGATAACACAATTCTTTTACGCGAAGTGAAATATGAAATATGCTTTTTATTAGTGTTTTTTATATCGCTAGGGTGAAATTTCAACGTTGGATCTCTGATAAATCTATTCTCCGGTTTAAGTGTTTATAATCTCTGTCGAGCTGTGGTTCGCAATATATTGACTCTCGTCAAAATGCATATGGGACTTCCTCTGCACTTGTGTGATTAAAGTGTATTCAGATTTTCCAAACTCTTCCATTCGGAGTTTCAGCTGGAGCAGATGAGTGTAGAGCAGCTGCGGGCAATATGTGCCATGTTGGGATTGCGACCGTAGGTTCATGTGCTTCGCTCCGCTGTGAAATGTGTACTTTTTGGAGTAGGTATGCATTCAAATCGCATATAGTGTTGCAGCTGCGACATTATGTTACGCGACTAAGGTGAGGTATCTTGAGGTTGAGCGTGTAAGATACGGAATAGGTCAGCTTTTGGTGAATCTTTCAGGTCGGAGGATCGCGATATTCTCTGGGAAGGAGTGAATAACCTGAGCCACGCGGAGCTAGCTGAGGCTAACCGTATGCGCGGTATGCCCTACGTGAATGTTGATGATGACAGGTGGTCATACAGAGCAGTAGAGGAAAGCAGTACTCTTGTATAGGTTGAGAGCACAGCTGTCCTCGTGGCTTGAAGTATCCTCTAATAAGGATATACCAGTGTCGTTGTTGTTGTGGTCTCGAACGTTCTTTATGGCACAGCAGCCAGGGACGGAGAGGGAGAGGCTCGTCAGCGAGCTGAATAATACGTAAGTCGGTCGGTCTGTTTTTGTGGTAGATTTTTTCTCCCTCAACGTCGAATTTCGAAATCCAATTATATCACTCAAGTTGTATGTAAACCTATTTTGAATAATTATATTTTTCTACCGCAAACTGCAATTGGAGTTTCATCAGTGATATGAGAAACACTAGCGTAGAATATATTTCCCGACTACTGCATATCACCGCGAATATCGCGTTTTTCACAGAGTATCACGCCACCTGACGTAAAACCCGTTTTACGTGCTTACTACTATTACCTACTTTTTTTCTAAGTCGTATAACTCAAATTTTAACTATTTTATCAATTAGTATAAATACTTCTTCAAACAGTGGTTGAGTTGATTCGATAAATTTTCGTATAATATTCTCCTTTCGTTTTGGTAGGCTGACCATGGCTACGGCAGCAGCAGAGAGAGCAAAGGAGCAGATGAAAAAGGAAGCAATGTAGGCATTTGGTGAATGCCAGCGGTTGGGAATATCCTTTTAGGTTACAGCAGACTTCTGCACACACTGTTAGTAAAGAAGATAAGACTGTTGCATCTGCTGTTGCTAGCCCTCCTGAGACCTCTGAGTCGTTATTGAGGCGGGAGGGTGAGCGGAGAAAGGATGCGGCGGAGACATCAGCTAAGCGGCTTGAGGAGCTCGAGCGAGAGGCGAGGTAGGAGGGAGTCCGCTCTTGGGAGGTTATGATTAGTTTTCATGTGTTGTTAATAGTATATTGGAGTTTCACAGGCTGTGAAATAAAATATATTCCACCGCGAATATCGGGTTTTTTTCACAGAGTATTACGCCAATTCACGGGAAACGAGTGAAACTCTAATATAATATGAATTTTCGGTGATGCTAAAATGAATGAAAACATGAGTTTGTGTATTACGCAGTTTTGGTATTCTTGTTACCTTGAGAGTTGTTGATGATGATGTTGGTTTTTGTCAGACAAATTGCAGAGGAGCAAGCGAGTCGAAAGAAGGTAGGTTGGAGAATATGCACATGGAAATTTTGGTAAATTTTTCGTTGATTTCTGTACATTTCTACCCGAATTCCTCTGAGTAGCTTTGGAAACTCTGAGAAAAACGAACATATATTCCTCCAAAATTGAGGTCGTCAAGTAAGGGAAGTGAATGTACGTGTCAGGCTGCTGCTACTGCTGAGGGTGCGGTTATGACTGAGGCCACTGGTGTTGATACTGTTAATGATATTGTTAGAAGTGATAATATTCCCGGTTCGGAAGTCCTCCAGGACCCAGCGGCGAGTGGTATGACATTTAGTTGGAAATGTTGGTGATATGCATGTTGTTGTTATCACCAGAAAGTGTATCGACGCCTGTGAGCGAATATTCTGAGGTGGATAGTGAGGACGAGAGGCTGGACAGGGATGAGCTTCTGAGGAAGATACATAGGCTGGAGGAGGAACTAGGTAGGAGAGGGTTACATGGGGTATTGATGTGGATTTGGAAGGAAGTTGGGGGAGGAGTGGTATGGTAATCATTTTAGCGTTGTACCAGTCAGTGGTGGAGAAGCAAGAGGCAATCTTGATGCGACAAATTGGTCACCTATCAACACTAAGGGAGAAGTCGTGGCCAGCGGTGGGAATATGGACTTGTCCTCTTCCTAGGATGCTCATTATCAGGCCATGCAGAGCCGCGATAAAATGCCCGAGGTGGAGACGGAGTTGAATTCCATGTATCTCACCTTTGAAGAGGATATAGCAGCCGTTCAGGTAGGGTTTATAACTCGTCGTTGTTTTTGTTGTTGTATATGTTGTTGTATATGTTGTTGTTGTATATGTTGTTGTATATGTTGTTGTTGTATATGTTGTTGTATATGTTGTTGTTGTTGTTGTTGTTGTTGTTGTATATGTTGTTGTTGTATATGTTGTTATTGCTGTTGTTGTTGTTATTGTCGTTTGCCTCAGGCGCTCATAGAAGAAGGCCGAAAGCTGGGTGAAGCGGACTATGCAGAGCGACGTTTCTACCCCTCCAGTGGTGAGGACTCTGAGGTCGACTTTGACTCATCTCGGAAGGAAACTTCTACGGCGTGAGATAGTTACTAATGTAAATTGATTTCATACCAAAAGGAGTTGATGATGTTTTAACGCTGAGACTATCGTATATTTGATGTTTATAGTTGTGATCAAGTGAAAAAGTTGTGTTCGGTAGTAGTTACTCGGGAACAGTGTAGGGATATATGTTTGCTTCCCTCAGCTGCTGAGCTCGGGGGTTGCCACACTACTCATAGGAGAAATCAACAAGAAATTTTTCTCCAGAATTTTCATATTATCACCAACTCATGTAGTTGACCATGTGCATATCTTCTCGAACTGATCGGTTGTTGGTGCCGAGCCATGTGGGAAAATTTTACACATGCTCGACGACGTGTGATTGTGAGAATATAAAAAATTTTCAGTAAATTTTTGGGAAGTTCTGCCGAGTCTTTTTATTCGTACGAGCTCTGGTAGAAGGGTGCAGAAATTAAGAAAAATTTCCAAAAATTTCCTCAGAATTTTCATAGATCCGTAGCTGACCATGTGCTGAGTTATGGTACAGAAATTTTTCGCGTTATTATAAGGAACTTAGCATAGGCAATACCAAGCTCCCATTAGCTGGAATTTTACGATTTGCTACTAGTGAAGACTGAAGTGAGGGAGTTCCTCACGAGAGTGGTATAATTCGTCCCATTCGGCGGTCAGGGTAGACAGCTGGGTGGTGATTGAGGAGGATAGTAGTGAAGTATAGTATTATCCTCGTATAGTAACTATAGCGATACACTCGTGTGACTGTTTCCTGCTGATATCGATTTGAGTGTAGTGGGGGAGTTCCTCATCACGAGAGTAGTATAATTCATATCATCATGCCCCCATTGGCCCCTCCTCTTGGGCCCATTAGGATTCTGCCGGCTATGCTATGCCGCTCCTCAACAGTCCTTATAACTCGAACCACAATACCCTCAATATCTCATCGAGGCTTCTTTAGTAGTGGTAGTAGTGATGACGAAAAGGGTGGTGGTCGCCGTCAAGCAGTTTTCAGAGGTAGTGTAGGGGGAATATCCACATGGTCAACTACATGTGTTGGTGACAATACGAAAATTCTTATTGGTTTTTCGTATACTTCTATTAGAATTTGTACTCCTGAACTCAGCTGAAGAGAGGAAATATATATTCCAACAGTGGAACTTGAGAAAGGCTTGGATGGCTTTACCACTCAGTGTGTGTGGAAAGTTATGGGGGGGGGCGCCGCTCTGTTGTTGCAGTAGTTGTTGTTCATGAGTTCACGGGTGGCAAATGTGTAGGAAAATTATGGGATGAACTCCCGAGCGAGCTGGATGGCTAGTCCTATTGAGGAACACGTGCTACTCAAGAATATAGCCTTGGTTTCGTTTTGAAACATCACATTTTAGAAAATTATAGCCAAATCTGTTTTCGTGCATTTTCTGCAACCCAACACAGCGCTGTTGAGTCGTTATTGGTAGGTATAAGAAATTGGCTCAGCGGCAATAGGAAACCAACAGGTAGTATTAGTTCCAAAGCTAAGCTCAAAAGGTTCCCTATTAGAGTCCCCACCAGTTAAGGACGATGATGGAGCTACTTCTGGTGTGGAGGAGTTGCTGGAGGAACGGTATGGCGTAGCTCCACCCAGTAGTCCTGAGGAAGAGCAGAGCATGATCAGCGGCAAAGGTGGGTTGGTGTTGATGGAGTTACATACGTCATATGAAAAATACATGTTGCGAAAAACGCATGTGAGCAGTGAATAACGAGATTTGGGCACGAGTGGCAATTGTGTAGGAAAATTATGGGATGAACTCCCGAAGTGAGCTGGATGGCTAGTCCTATTGAGGAGAGCGTGTTGATTAGGAATATAGCCTTGGTTTTGTTTTACTACACTTCGTTAAAAAATTATAGTCAAAGTCGTTTTGAATTCATATCACATCGCCGTATCACACCACTTCACGTAAAACGGGTGAAAGTCCAACATCGTCATTGAGTTCGTTTTAGGTAGGCTCCCCTCGAAAGACTCTAAAGGGCAGACCTCTGAGGACCTTCCTAAAGTTGTCTGTTTGCCGCTGCAACGACGCCCCCTCTTCCCAGGGCAAGCCGCAGCATTGCAGATTACCAACCCAGAGGTGAGTTATAAAAGACAACCCTCAAAATTCAATTCCAATAAGCTCAGTTTTCATGCTATGAGTTAACTCGCTATAGATATCAGTGTTGGTGGAATATATATTTGGTTTCCTCACCTGCTGAGCTCGGGAGTTTCCAAAGCTAATTATAGGAGTTCATATACGAATTGTACAGAAACCTATGAGAATTTCCTCTCGGAATTTTCATATGTCATCAACACATGTAGTAGCCCATATGCATATTTTCCTACACTGATAAATATAATTGTGATTTCATCGTATTGATTCTGGACTCAACAGCGTGCTCACCAGAATGAGACTGTAGTCGACTTTAGAGCACATAGTATGCTGATTGAATTTGCGTCATCTTCAATGAGGAGTGGTATGATGTTATTATTCTCAGACCCAAACAGCGATACTCGAGATGTGGACGAGCCATCCTGGGCATTCCTATGTCGGAGTATTCCTACGTAACAAGCCTCTTGCCACAGCTGAAGGGGACGAGGAAGATTTGGAAGGTGGGACTTTTCGACTACATCTTCCGTGGAAATTTCTGTTTTTTCACCAGATGGTGACACGGTGATGTTGCCGTCACCAAAGTCATCACTGGCACGATCGTCTCGATCGAAGAAGGCTCCTAATGGTGGTAAAAGGGCCGACTCTGAAGATAACGAAGGTCGGTTTTAGGGAAGATCTGTGTTAATCTCATATCGCGAAAAAGTTATATATGTCTACATTTGGTATATTTCACTAGATGAACTACTCTCGCGTGAAAAATAGTACTTCATGGAGTTTCACCCCCTTTTTTTCCTACGTGAAGTGGCGTAATATTTTATGCAAATCATAAGTAGTATATGTTTCAGTGATCGATAACAGTGTTAGTTTTCCGGAAATTTTCACATCACGAGTGAAACTTCATTGAATTGAATCGATCTTCGTAGGTACAGAAGTTCCCAAGGGTGATAAGAGGCTTGTAGGGTCCCGAGATGTTGTCACCGACCCGACTACTGAGCTACACCATGTTGGCTGCTATGCTCGCATACAACAAGTATTCCATTTTAGACAAAAAGATGTCCTTCATGTTTTCCTATCGGGTAAGGGTCAACTGATATGTGGATGAATGTATGTTCGAGCTCACGAGTTTCCTCAACCTACTGAGCAGCATATACATAAATTCGGTTAGAAGTGTACATGGAATAACAAAAATTTCCCAAAATTTTTATGATAATTTTCATCACAACCAGTACATGAAGTTAACCATGTATTTTTCAGCAATTTTAGGAGTTTCCTCATCAATTCTAGAAGTTTATATGCAAATTCGGGTAGAAGTGTACAGAAATCGAAAATAATTCCCCAAAATTTCCATATTACTACCAAATTTTCCCGAATTGATTATTCGTTGTTGCAGGTCGGCATCGAATTTTATTGGAGTCTACGTCGGTCTGTGGCCCTCCTACTGAGGTTAACGTCACGCACGTGTTGGATGAGGAAGGGGAGCTGGCGGAGGAAGCGGCTCAGCTATCAAAGGCTTTGGTGAGTGTTGGAGGAAATTATGGTTAACTTTATCAGTTATTATAGCAGTTTACATGTGAATTTGGATAGCAGTGCAGAGAAAGTGGGATAATTTTCTGAGAAATTTCCGCAAAGTTTTCACATTGTCACCAACATATGTAGTTGACCATCGATCTCAGTAGAAGTGTACAGAAACCGGAAAAAAAATTCCGAAAATTCCTCGCAGAATTTTCAATTTGTCACCAACATATGTATAGTGAACTATGTATATATTTTTCCCACTGGTTTGAAGACTTTACCAAATTTGGGTTTTCATTTGCACAGCAACTTCCTCGACAATTGATTAGTTTGGTTATGCTCCTAGAAGTAGGAGATGCACTGTAACCAAAGGGCTAGAGGGTGGTTCCGCATGGTGTGGTATGAGAATGTTCTTTTTCTGTCAGATACAGGAGACCCTGTCGGTGATACGACAGATAGCAGCAGTGAATCAATGGTTTAAGGAGCAAATTGACAGTATGCAAACCAGTATGGAGTTTTCTATCACGCCTAAGGATCTCGGTGAGTTCTTCTCTTTAAGAGTGTTCATAACTTTACCTTTTCACCTCAAGTGGAAATAGTGGGATCTCAATCTTAACCTATAGTCAGACATTCAAATTCAGCCAACTTCAAATTCGAACGAAGTATTGATATGAAGTTAGGGAAATTCTATTGGAAAATATTCAATTCCGATTTTGAGATTATTAAAAATACCCAATTTCGAATTAAATTGATCGGTAGTTGCCATCAGAATTTGAAAAAATCCAGACCCCAATTTTAAAACATAAAATTCATGTAAAAAAACGTCAAATTTAAAATTATTAATGGAGGACGCCATTTTTAACGTTGAAGTCCTACTACTTACAACTTGAGGTGTGGGTCAGTTCCATCAGAAAAACTCGCGAGAGTATTATTGGTGACGAAACTCGCGAAATATCTAGAATCCATTCATAAAGCGGAATTGCCATTTGTTGTGACTACCTCCCTGTATTGTAAATTGGGTGATTTCCCTGCTGCCTTACTTAGGGAAGAAGGTCTAGTTGCACGCATGCGTTCGGGTTTATATTTTGGAATCTTTTTACGAAAATTTACACGTGTTGCGAATCGTGAACTACTCATACAAGGAGAGTAGTTTAGTATCATATAAATATTACTAGACTATGGTAGCTTAGTGTAGTAGTACTAGATCAAAATATCTGCGAGGACCTCCCCTATTTCGTAGTAGCTGAATATTGCACATCTCAGCCGCTAGACTGCCAGCCTTAGGCAAGTTCACATTTTCCAAATGACTTGGTATTTTCTCAGGTCGATTGGCTGATCTGGGTTCAGCGATGGTGAATGCAGATCCTGTCGAACTGCAGACAGTAAGGGGTATATCATCTTGTGATGTGTAGGAAGTGTGGTAGGTTATGGACACCATTGAACCGGCCGACAGACTTCAGCATGCACTTCTCTTACTCCGGAAAGAACTAGAAGTTGCTAGTCTACAGCAAAACATACAAAAACAAGTCGGTCGTCGGTGAGGAATTATACGAGGTATATTGCTTCTTGGTAGATGGATGAGAAAATGCAGTCGTTGAATAGAGAGTTCCTATTGAAACAACAGTTGAAAGTTATCAAAAAGGAACTAGGCTTGGAAAAAGACGATAAAGAGGTAAACTCACACTGGTCGCTTTCTTTGTAGTAGAGTCGTGCTTTGAACCTGTTATACACAGTGTTGGAGGAATATAAATTTGCTTTCCTCAGTTGAGCTTAGGAGTTTCCTTATAGAAGTTTATATACGAACTTGCTAAGAAGTTCACAAAAACGTAAAAAAAAATCCCAAAATTTCTTTTCGGAATTTTTATTTTTCATCAACGTATGTAGTTTGCCATGTGCATATTTTCCCACATAGTTTTTATGTGCAAAGTACGAGTTGGTATAGAATGTTCTCGAGGAGTCTACTGTAAGTCTTAGATACGAAGGGAAAAGCAGTGTTGGGACATTTGTTTGGTTTTCCTCAAATGAGCTCAGGAGCTTATTGTGAATCAGATTGTATGAAAAAATAAAGAAAAATCTCTCAAAATTACCCCGGTGCACATGTCATCGATATGCACATTTTTCCCCTACTTTAAAAAGCAACTTTTATTTCAGGCCGTTTTAGAGCGCTTTCGAGAGGCCTTAAAGGGGAAGACGGTAAGCGGCGTATTACCTTCCTGAAGGATGGATGTAATTTACAAGGTACCGAAAGACGTTCAAACGACCATCGACGCTGAAATGAACAAGTTGTCATTTTTGGAGCAGAACAGTTCTGAATTTAATATCACCAGGAGTTACCTAGAATGGCTGACGAGCTTGCCTTGGGGGATTTACAGCGAGGTGAGATGTTGATAGCAATTGTTGTGATGCAGAGTAGGATGAAAGTGAATTTCATGATATTCAGTAGTGTGGAAAAAATATGCACATGGTCAACAACATGTGTTGGTGACAATATGAAAATTCTGTTGGTTTGTGTTTACTTCTACCCGAATTCATAAGTAATTTTGTATAATTGCTGGGGAAACTCCTCCTGAGCTCAGCTGAGGAAAGTAAACATATATTCCTATTCCAACGCTGATATTCAGTGAAGTTATATCTCACATACTTCATGATATTAGTGATACAAATTTGATAGGAGTTATATGAAAAACACTAGTGAAAAATATATTTCACGACTACTACAGGCCGCGAATATCGCGTTTTTCACCGAGTTTTACGATGCCACTTCACGTAAAACGGGTTGTGAAACTCGAATATGTCAAAATAGAGGAAATGAAATTTTATATACGCCTATCACTACCGAGTAACTTTCGTGAGCAAGCTTACCTCTGGTGTGATATGCTTGTATTGGGAGAACTTGTACAGTTCGCTGAAGTGGGAGTGGGCAAAGCTCTAACCTCAGCATGCTACACCCCAATGGGAAGAAAGCACGCTGAGGAGGGTTGGAGATCCCATCGCTTCTGACTGAGGTTCAATCATTGAAACGTGAATTGTATAAAAACGCAATGGTCATCCACATGTGTTGGTGACAATGTGAAAATTGTGAGGAAATTTTCTGTTGGTTTTTGAATATTTTTCTACCCGAAATCGTGTGCAAACTCCTATAATTAGCTTTGGAAACTCCTCAGCTCAGCAGCTGAGGAAAGCGAACATATATTCCTCTAACACTGCATCGGGTAGTGCATAGCCTCGGCGTATCAGGACTGTAACGATGTATATATATGTTATAGTATCCTATTTTCCCTTTAGTTGGGTATGCTGTTTTTCAGGATAATTTTAATATTGCCCGAGCTTCGGAGGTCCTCGATGAAGATCATTACGGCTTGAAGGATGTGAAGGAGCGTATATTGGAGTTTATCGCTGTTGGGAAATTAAAAGGTAACTTCACGCGTTTTACGTGAAGCGGCGAAATATTCTGTGAAAAACGCGATATTCGCGGTGATATGCAGTAGTCGTGAAATATATTTTCACTAGTGTTTTTCATATCACTAGGGTGGAACTTTATTGATAATGTTCGAATTGAAAGATTCAGAATAGGTTCACTTCACGGCAAGATACTTTGCTTGGTTGGGCCGCCAGGTGTAGGGAAGACGAGTGTTGGTAAGAGTATTGCACGCAGTATTAATAGGGAGTTTTACAGGTGAGTTGAAATTCAGTAGAGTTTCACCTGTTTTACGTGAAGTGGCGTAATACCCGGTGTGAAAAACGCGTTTTGAAGTGAAGTGAAAGCACTGTACTACGTAATTACGCCGTATCATGTTTTGAAACACATCACTTTGTTGACGCGTTATTTACCACTCAGGCGTAAAACTCGTCGTGAAAAACGCGATATTCGCGGTGATATGCAGTAGTCGTGAAATATGTTTTTCACTAGTGTTTTTCATATCACGGCGGCCCGTGAAACTCCTATGTATTCCTAGTCATGTGGAAAATTCTAAAAAAAATATTGTAGATTCCCCTGGTCGTATACTACTACTCTCAGATTCTCGGTAGGAGGGCTCTCAGATGTTGCCGAAATAAAAGGTCATCGACGTACTTACGTTGGAGCTATGCCCGGGAAAATCATACAGTGTTTAAAGAAAGCGAAGACGCAGAACCCTCTGGTTCTTATTGACGAGGTTAGCATTCGGTTGGGAGAGTTTTATGGATACCATCAAGAATTGTTGTTGTTCATGCGTGCAGCGGACCGCACCACGCGGCACGCAAACACATAGCTTTTCCCATTTTTCATAGAGCGAGGTATAACACTTCGTGGAGATTACCTAAGTATCACAGCCACTCTCAATGTCATCACCGAGGCCAGCTTCCAACTTGTGCATATTCGTGAAATTTGTCTTTCAACTCGCTGAGAATCTCGCCAGCTCACGTATAGAGTGTGTTTGATCGTGAGAGTACAAGATTTCTAATAAACTATTTTGGACGTTTTGGACTAGTAAAATCGAACACATTGGAGTTTCAGCCGCGATATGAAAAACAAAAGTGAAAAACGTATTTCACACCTTCAACTTGGCGAAAAAAACTAGTGCCAGCGGTGAATAACGCGTAAAACACGTGGAATGCTGCGAGTATTTCACGCCAAGTGGGGTGATCTGATCGGTGTTATTCGCGAAGTAGTAGTAGTAGTAGTAGTAGTAGTAGTAGTAGTAGTTGTTGTTGTTGTTGTTGTTGTTGCTGCTTTCACTGCGATGATTTGATCAGATAGATAAATTGGGTCGAGCGTCGCACCAAGGGGATCCTGCATCGGCATTGTTGGAGGTTCTCGACCCTAATCAGAACGATAGCTTTACTGATCATTATATGGATGTGAGTTGCCGAGTTGATGGTATGTAAAGAAGTGTTGTATTTGATCTGTCAGGTACCTGTTGATTTGTCGAAGTGTTGTTCGTGTGTACTGCTAATCAACTTGATACTGTACCGGGTGAGTTTACAT